>NW_026006767.1:0-4603 GCF_001458135.2 Marmota marmota marmota
GCCTCTACCTCCCTATTGAAGTAATCTTTTGCTGTCTGTATTTGCTCTCTTATATCATCCTTTAATTCACAGAACAATTTAATTATATACATCCTGAACTTCTTCTCTTTCATTTCATCTTCTGCACTGGCCATGGATTCTAATAGTGTGGTATCTTGTTTTGTTTGGGGCACTTTCTTCCCTTTTATTTTCATGTTGCTTGTGTGTCTCCCTTTCTAACTGTGTGTATCTGAGATGTTACCATTTTTATCATATATGCTTACAGTGCCCCTGTAGATTTCTTTCCTCTCCTTTGAGGGGAAGGACAATAGATCCCAACATAAACAAAATACCACCTAAAAACAAATAGTTGTTATTAAGACGTTTACAATTTAGTCACAATATACAGAAATGGTGAATTCAATTATTATCTACAATATATTCTGTAGGTTTGTAATAGGGTTTACAGTTTCTTATGGTGGGCAAAGAATTGGGGTGAGAAATATATTCTGAGGAGGTGTAAGATGAGGATATGGAGTTATTAGAAAGTATGAAATAGGAATCTAAATTAAAGAAGGTTAGTAGCAGGAGAATAGAGAAGTAGTAATTTTGGGTAGACAAGTAAGAGGGAAGACAATATAGTACACACCAAACACACATATCTATTAAGAAAAATTAAAAATGTTAAAATAGTAAAAATTGGTGAGAAGAAGAAAGAAAGGAAAAAAAGAATATACAACACAATTGTAATATACTATTCAGTTGTCCCAGTCCTCAATATCCTAATTCATTTCAAGTACTTGGTTTCACTTATGTTGGGGATGTGAAGGCTGAAGAATAAAGAGGGAGAAGAAAGCAAAAAATATATATATGGGACAAATAAGGATGGTTTTGGTTGGAGATCAGTATCCTGCTTCCCTTCTCATTGAATACTTGGGGTTGTCTATTCTTAGTTGGTATCTCTGCTCTCAGGATGGTGGGGGTTACCAGGTTGTGAGAGTTGGTCTTGGGTGCAGGACACCTGGAGGTAGGGTATGGCACCTGTCAGAGCTGGTGGGAGACTGCACCTCAAGGATCTCCTTTGGGGTCTGCTCCTGTAATGTGGGCCCTAGGTCTTATCTCCTCATCTCACCTGTAGACCTCACAGTTCCTGGCCTCTAAATTAGCTTCTAAAGTGTATCTCCCTCATCCTCTCCCTTTCTACTTCCTAATAAGGAACCTTCCTCTCTGGGGGTCTTGTATGTTTCACTCTGGTGGCTGTGCACCTGTCCTGAAGGGCTATTTAGAATTGGGCAGTCACTCTGCTGAGTTAGCACTGCTAAGAAGGAGGGAAATGAGAAAACTATGGGTACCTAGTTATCCAATGTTTCAAACTGGTGGTTGTCATCAAACTAAAGATGGTGATGAAGGTGACCCAAGATGGAGGCAGCTGCTATCAGGGTGGGGTTTCCGGTTGGGTGGTGGTAGTGAGTGATGGCATTGTGCAATGCATTCAGAGATGAGCTCTGTGGAATGCAGTGTTGAGGCTGTCGGCTTTCTTAAGAGCCTATGATGTCCCCAGGTGCAGACAAGCTAGTGTTAGTAGGGGACTATGGTAGTAGCTGCAGAGTTCCAAGATGGAATCAACTGGGGGAGGCCCACATTGGTGGATGGGGGTCCACGCAGGTGTGGCAGCCAGAGATCCTGAATATGGGTAGTTGCTGAGTGTCCTTCAAGGGAGCAGTGTCTGGGAATTCTGCCCCGGTGCAGATGCCAGTGGTCCCACTGAGGCACCCAGGAGACTTGCGTGGATAAGTAGTCTAGAGCTGGAAGTCCTTTTCTAACACTGAGGCCCCAGGGACCTATGCAGCATGGCAGCTATGATTCCTGCACAGGAGCAGCTGTGGAGGAATCTTTAATTACTCTCAGAAAAGCACTATTCCTACTAGTTGAGACCCAAGTCACAGAGTAACACAATGCTGCCTCCCTCTGGGCCACCATCTTGGATCCAGTCTTGCTTCAGTCTCTTGAGTCGCTGGGATTCCAGGTGTGCATCACTGCACCTGGCTTGCTCATTTTTAAATAAATATCAATAGAACTAAACAAGACCTCTATAATGCCGATTACTTTGGATTAATATATTATAGTTATATAATTTATCTCTATGACTCCACTTGTTTATACTCTTTTCTACACAATGGATACCTACCAGCATTCTCATCACAGAAAAGTAGGAAATAAATCAAAGCAAATACCGTCTGCCCCAACAGCCACAGGGACCCACCCTCAATACCACTTCTCAGTAAAACTACTACTTTCAATTTGTTGTTTACTCTTCCAGAATCAAAGCAGACTGCCAGATTGGGAGAAGGGTAGTTGTTTTTAAAATATAATGTTTGCTTCATTAATTTTATACACAAACTATGAGAAAAGCAGCCAGAGGGACCAATTATGTTTTGAAGGCTAGTACGGATACTAGACCCTTTACATATATATTCTTATTTAACACAGCAAAACTTCAACATATAGCTTGCTATTCCTATTTTAAATATGTGAGAATTTAGGAGATGAAGCAAATTTCTTGAGAGCACACTGTCAATAAGTAACAGAATCAAATATTTTGGGTTCTAACCACTGTGTTTGTTTAACCATCATTTGCCTCCTCAATAATATGGAAGTCAGTGCTAAAACAAGCAGCTTGATTTGTAAAAGGTTTTCTGCCACATTAAGAACAAAACAGAATGCAGGGTGGAAACAGAAAGCGTACTTTACCCAACTCATGCAATAGCACCAGATCTAGCAATGCCTTTCAAGGTTGTTGTTTTTTTTTGGGGGGGGGAGGGGGAGATTATTGTTTGTTTTTGTTTTCTTTTCTTTTAGCTGCAGACAGATTGTTTTGGGGGGCAGTTTTCTGCATCATTAACAGTGTTGACTATGGAGGGGATATCTTCTATAAATCTAGCTGCTCCATCAATGTAGAATGTTAAAATAAGATAAAGAGGGCATATAGGGATAAGAGAAAACAGTTCTTACTATTTTATAATTTCCACTAGACAAAAGAAAATGTAAAAGTATTTTCCACTTGACCAGAGATCAATCATGCTCATTTAACAGAGAAGATGGTATCTTAGCTAGTCAGTGAAAAAGTACAAAAGGCTTGAATGAAATTGATTACACGATGATTTCTCCAGCCCACCCCAATCCTTCCTACATGACAGAACCTCTGAGCATCTCTTTGAATGAAAGAGCTGGTGATATAGGATAATCGGAACAGCCCAACTTTAACAAGAAAGTGAAGCACATCTGCCTTTTGATTTTTTTTAAAAAAGGTCACCAACAGGATTGGCATAACAGGGTCTTTTTGGTCTTCAAACATCTGATTCACCTTCAGCAAAGGGGAACCTCTTGATTAGAAAAATTATTTCATAAGGCTTGCAACAATAGTGTTCCTTCTTTTCATATCATCTCCTCAAATAGGTACAATTTTCTCGGATCTGTACTCAGCGCGTCTGCATTTCACTACATAGGGGTGCGGGCACTTTTCTCATAGAACAAGTTACTGTGACTCTTAATAGACTGCTTTAGACCAAGTGGGTTAGTTAAATTTATGTAGTAAGAAGTGCTTGAGGTGTATGTGCACATCTAGAAAGAAAAAAAAAAACAGGAATATTCAGTTGTTCTGTTAACCACAGTGTGTATATTTTGATTTCATATTAAACCTCTCCTTTGAGAGGTAAGATGGGTGTTCTCTTGGATCTGTAGTGCTCAACAATTTTATTATTTTTAACAAGAGGGTACAATTTATGAAGTTGAACATAAAATTTCAATCTAGGGAAACTTGAAAAGAGTTTATAGCATTCATTAGAACTATGGGCAGTTCCTTGTTCTGTTTTGTTTTGCTTAAGTATATTGTCCTCTTTGGAGGCTTACAGAGGGTGGTCCCCAAAATGCTTTATTTCCTGAATAGAATTTCTAATTCAACTGCCCAAACCTCTGAGATGTCAGATATCAGGTGCTAAAAGAAACTTCCTATCAAAATTTTCTTAATTAATACTTAATTGCACATACCATTTAACCTTCCACATTATATTTATTATCTTTTATATTTCTCTAGCTGTCTTATTATTACTTGAATAGCATCATTGTATAGATATCCTTATTTTCTGTCACATCAAAGATATTTTTAGTTAGATTATAAGTAAAAAATACAGTAAATATCTCAATATGTTATATTCTAAAAAGAAAAACTGTTAATAATATTTCATAATTTTCATGAAATAGAAACTTAAACTAGTGGATCGGTAAGAGTAAACTAAATAATTAATGCCACTTTGAAGAGCACACCTATGAGTTTCTGTATCTGTTGTAGAATAAGAGGAATTTCAAAATAGAATCACTTTTTTGGTCTGTGATGAACCAACCTTCAATTTTCTATGTTGAATGATTCAAACCAAAGAGAAAGACAACAGCCAGAACTAGGCCAAAGCAAAAACTGAGTACACTGGAAAATGATGTTTATTTTCATAAATAGTAATTATCATGACATAAATGATAGCAATAAAAGTATTTGGATGACTTAACTTAGTGTGGTAACTACTCCACTATCCCAATTGTTTAACTGTTTTGAATATTTAATTTTAAAAAA
>NW_026006768.1:0-4603 GCF_001458135.2 Marmota marmota marmota
TAGGTGCATTGCATCACCACATTCTTTGGAGGCCAACTCTAGTGTTCATACATGGATTTTCAAAATAACTAGTAGAACTGACAAAATCTGTGTACAGTATATTTTAGTGGACATCATATTAAAATATGATTATACATTATACTTAACCTATCAATCAGAACTTGCAAAAGAAACACATTGAATCTTCATTAAAAAAAATTTCATATAAACAATCTGACAAACTGCAAACTCTGCAAACTCAATACTAGGAAAAGGAAAGAACAAACCAAATCCCAAAAAAATTAGTTGAAAAAAATATAGAAGTTAACAGAGCAGAAAATTAAAAAGGATAGAAGACTTAAAAAAAAACCCCAAAAAAAAAAAAAAAAAAAAAAAAAAAAAAACCTGACTAAAATATGGGCAACTTAAAATCTTTGAACACGTATACTCAGCTGTTAAGTTTAAAGAGATTGTCCTTCTTCCTGAACTTGATAGCTATGACTTTTTCCCCTCTGGTTGGGGGACATTCTTTGTTGAGATGCTTAAATTTCTTAGCAATTTTTTTTTCTGTATATGAAGAAAATTTTCCATGCTCCAGCATGATAAAAATACCTGTTCTGGGTATAGTTTCCTGAAATGTGGCACCATATGTGCATCAGTAAACATTATGTGTAGAGTAAATTAAACCAAGCCTTATAATTAGGCAGTAAGGAAATTACTGTAGACCTGAAAGAGTAAATCAGCAGTATTAAAATGCTCTCCATTTTCTCTGAAGCACTTCAGAGTGCCATAAAAAGCCCATGTCATTGCGATAAACATCGAGAAGAAATGCATTTGGAGTAAGACAACCTAAAAGACACCACAATTCAAATAGGGCTTTGAATCCAGAGTCCAAGGTGTCATCTCATAAAATTTAAAAGCCAGCCCTTTTGCCACTAATGTGGGAGGGAAAGGAAAACCATCTGACATTGAGACATTGGGGTGGAACTTTCTCATACAACAAGTGCAGTAAAGACTTTAGTAGACAGGGGCTTTGGAGCAGAGCCAGGACCAAGGAGAGGTTCATCCATGTTGAACAAAACAGCTATGCTGTAAATAAAGACAGATTTTCCCTTTTGCATTAAGTTTCAATACATCTCAGAGAGGCACTGTCTTATTTACAGTTGTCCTGTTTTATCTACAATGTTGATATTTTGATCAGAGTGGATTTTGCATGACTTTTGATTTTCTATAATAATGCTGAAAATATTACTTATCTTGACTACTTAGTTTATTGGGTACCCCACAAAACCAGGTGCCTGGGGCTAGTGCCTCACTTGTTTTACTACAGTCGTGGCCCTGCTCCAGAAAACGCAGATTGATTTTACCAAGCCCTACAACAAGGGACAGTGAGCAATTGGTCTGCTCATGTCTATCTCAGCCCCTGGGGAGAGGAACCTTGTGATACATTAAAAAAAAAAAAAAAATTCTAAGAAATTTAATCATCTTGAACAAAGAATGTCCCCCAATGAGAGGGGAAAATGTCATACCTGTTCTTAACTTTAGAAACAAATATTCAATCTCTTTAAACTTAATTTAAAAGCTGAATAGTGATTATGTGGATATGTGTGACTGATATTGAAAATATTGATTCAGAAATATTTTTTTTTTACTTCTTTCCCTGGTTCCTGACATAGAGCTCCTAAAATCCTTGGAGATCTTGTAGAGATGGACACTAATGAAGTCTTTTGTTCTAATATTTAGTCTTTGACCCTAATTCCTGACACACACTCTTAAGAACTGTGTAATTTTCTGACTGATAACATCTGACAGAGTTCCTAAACCTTTTGGAATTTCCTGATGGATAGGAGCATCTTTTGTTCTAATGAGGTGACATTTGGTGGCCTCCTGGATAACCTCAGGATGAGAGCTGGTTGCCAGAGGAACCAGCCATATGATTAAAGGGTTAGAACTTTTGGCTCTCCCCACATACCTCTGAGCTCTGGGGAGGTGAGAGAGACTGAAGGTTGAATTGATCATCGATGGCAATGGTTTAATCAATTATGCTGTTTAATAAAGCCATTACAAAAATCCAGAAGGACAGTGTTCAGAAAGCTTCCCAGTAGCTAAACATGCAGAGGTGCAGGGAGGTTGGCATGCCTGGAGGACATGGAAGCTGTGCCCCCTTCCCACATGCCTGACTCGGTGCATCTTTTCATCTGTATCCTTCACAATGCCCTTTATAATAAACCAGTGAATGCAAATTAGTGTTTCCCTGAGTTCTGTGAGCTGCTTTGGCAAGTTAATCACACCTGCATTAGGGGACATGGGAACACTGATTTATAGCTGGTCAGTCAGAAGCATAGCTGAAAACCTACTACTTGCAACTGGCATCAGAAGTGGGGCAGTCTTGAGGAACCTGGCCCTTAAATTGTGGGATGGGATGCTATCTTCACATACAAAGTGTCTTGTACCTGAACTGAATTGAACTAGAAGACACCAAATTGTGTAGGAGAACTGTTTACTGTAGAAAAACTCCATATGCATCCTGAGGACAAGAGGTAAATGTCCTATGGTGAATGTGTGAAAGTAGGGAAAACTTGGAGTTTTTTTTTTTTTTTCCTATCTCTTGCAAGCCTCAAGCATGGACATCCCATGAAACAAGTATGGTCTCTGTGAAGTGGAGAGATCAGATAGAGGAGAAAAGTTGGAAGGTCTCACATATCCTCAGATGCATCCCTTAATGGACTATGAGAAACAAAGGCAGTGGGATTCAAACCTGTGAAGATATCAAAAGTTGCCTAAAATGTGCTATGACACAGATCTGAAGGTGCCAACAAATGTATGTGAAATCAGAATCTCCCCAAATGAAGTATTCATTGAAGCCAGCCCAGCAACAGGAAACTGCTGGGTTAGGTAGGGTGTCCTCTCTTAAAATGAAAATTATTATTACAGTATAAATAGACTTTTTAGGCTAGTGAATCTAGCCCATGAAACAATGGGACCAGGGACATGGAAGTTTAGAATGGGGGGAGGTCAATGGCTGGAGTATTTTCTGTGTGGAGAGTCTGCTATGGGGGATCCTCATTCTTTCAAGACCTGTGTTGATGCAAACTTAGTTTATTTGGGGCACTAGTACCTGGCCTAAAGAAACAAAGAGTCATAGGACATGAGCACACTTCAAACAAAGATACAAGTTAGAAACTTAAACCCATTACAATGTGTTGTGATAGAAATATTTTTAAATGATTGAGGAGTCTACTTCTATGAATCTTGTTTACAGAAATGGAAGAAAGTCATGATAATAATAAGGTGATATTGAGGCTAATCCTTTTAGGGAAAACTGTGAATTTTCCTATAAGTAAAAAAAAGGGGATGGGCTGGGGATGTGGCTCAAGCAATAGCATCCTCGCCTGGCATGAGCGCGGCGCTGGGCTCCATCCTCAGCACCACATACAAATAAAGATGTTGTGTCTGCTGAAAACTAAAGAATAAATATTTAAAAACTCTCTCTCTGTCTCTCTAAGAAAAAGGGGGGGTGGATGGATGATTCCAGACAGAGAAAATGACAAGTTAAATCCATAAAGATGTATAAACACCAGTTTCCCGGACTGCTAGGGCTACTGTGAGTTGACCTCAAGAATACTGGGGTCATGGAGACTGGTTATGAAGCTGTGGTCATTATTATTATTTTTTTTTTGTAAAGAAGTTAAGCAGAGCCAATGAGAGTGGACAGAAAGGACAGGACTAAGCCGCATTCATGGGGTAGTATAAATTGGACTGAATAACTGGTGGGGATTTGAGGAATGGTAATGGGAGAAGCTGCATGGGTCTGTAACTCTCTTGAAAGGATGATCAGAGTGAAAGCACACAACTGTGCATGGCCAAGGTGGGGAAGAGTATGGCTTTAAGCCATCCTACAAATTTCATTCACCAAAGAACAAAGGACCAAAATTATTCAGGGAAAAGGAAGCATAAATTGAGAAATGTTATAACTAACATCACCTTCTTCAGAACTTTCTAGCCAAGCAAAAGGCAATCTTGGATCCCCCCAGCCATTAGCAGTGACATCCAAGGAAGCTGAAAAGGCACAAAGCAATGAGATTCTACAGAAAGTGGGTTCCTACCAGGGCTGGTGGCAACAGCAGGTGAAGCAGAACCTGCAAAAAAAATGAGTCATTTTCTAAATTTCAGATCTACCCAGCCTTCTTGGGAAATAGGGAGATTTTATATACATATATATGTATTGTCAGACTTGATGGAAATTTCCCCTGGGAAAACTGATGCCAGAAGCCATTTCAGGTAATAAAAGGTAACCTCAGCAAGGAGGAGTCAGAAGTAACAGATGTATTTGGTAACAAGCTGACTGCAGTGATTCTCTAAGTACATTTGGTCAGATCAAGGCTGCTAGCTTTAGCAACATCTTTATTCAGGCCATAGATGTGGGTGCATAACACACTTTAGAATTATCTCCTTTTGAATGACAGGCTTGGATAAGAATCCTCAGCTCCCACATAGCCTCCAACAATGAATATGGGCCAACCTGACCTAACCAGGATAGGTGTTCTGAATGTACATTCTGGTATATAGAAAGGACATTCTACCAAAAAAAAAAAAAAAAAAAAAAAAAAAAAAAAAAAAAAAA
>NW_026006769.1:0-6917 GCF_001458135.2 Marmota marmota marmota
TTAATTCTTGCTTAATGTTGAGCACACAGGGCCCATTTGGCCTTTTCTACTTCATGCCAAAGATTCTGCACAGCTCTGTTTTCTTTCCTAACATCTTTGCCAGTCTTCTTTTTGTACAGCCTGATTAAATGTTCCATAACACGCTGGTCAAAGTCTTCTCCACCTCGATGAGTATCTCTATTGGTGGCCATGACTTCAAAGACATCAAATTGTCAATGGGGAGAAGAGACACATAGAAGGTTCCACCACCCAGATCAAACACCAGGATATTCTTCTCTCCCTCCCTCTTATCCAGGCCATAAGCAATAGCAGCTGCTGTAGGCTCATTGATGATCCTCATAACATTCAGGCCAGCAATAGTTCCAGCATCTTTGGTCGCTTGCCAGTGGCATCATTAAAATAGGCTGATACAGTAACAACTGCATGGGTAACCTTCTTTCCCAAATAAGCCTCAGCAATCTCTTTCATTTTAGTGAGAATCATAGCAGAGATTTCTTCTGGAGCAAATGTCTTAGTTTGCCCACCTCCAATATCAACCTGAATGTATGGTTTGTGTTTATGTTTCTCTTCAAACACTTTGAAAGGCAAGAACTTGATGTCTTGCTGCACAGAAGGGTCATTCCCAGTGCTGCCAATGAGCCACTGGGCATCGAAGTCAGTGTTCTCAGGATTGGAGGTGAGCTGATTCTTGACTGTATCGCGGATCAAACGTTCTTCTTCAGGGGTGAAGGCCACATAATACGGCCTGATGCACTTGCCCTGATTGTTGGAGATGATCTCCAGTGGCCATTCTTGAACACCCCGACGCAGGAGTAAGTGGTCCCCAGGTCGATGCTGAACACGGTACCTATGTCCTTTTCTTGTCATCCTCCTCAGCCGTGCTGCGCAGAGCAGCAGCAGAACCATGGCCACCAGAGAGAGCTTCATCTTGCCCTAGCTGTTGGCCAGTTGCTCTCGTCAGCAGACAGCCAGAAGTTGCAGGCAATCCAGCAACAGGCTGCAGCTGAGAGGAGTGAGGTTACAGGTCTCTTACACTCGAGATGCCTCAACTCTGTCCTTCTGTGTTGTCTCTGCCAATTCTCAGACTTTTTAGTATTGAAGTGCATTTTCTTTCTACAATTGTATTAATTACCATATGTAAAAATTGACAAGTAGAATGCTAGTAAACACAGATTCGCAAGCTTTTAGGCCACTATGTAAATATTAAAAAAGTTAAATGAATTGCCAATGCTTCCATACATGCTATAACAACACAAGTGTTCAAAGATGCACTAGAACATTATGTGGGAAAAAATATATTCATACCCAATCAAGATTTTTCAGGCACTTGCATTCAGAAGCATTTTATGAATCAGCACCAGGTTTGCTCCAAAATAAAGCTCATTTTCCCCTACTGCCCCTATTTGTTGAGAACAATATTATACATTAAAGATGCATTTACATGAATCATTTTATAGAGAAAATTATTTTAAATTTAAAATTATAATACTTATTTTATGCATAACTTCAAAAACACAGAATTTAAAGACAATACCAGTGAGCACTATCATCCTATATGACTAAAACACTACCATTCTATATGACTAGCAAAGACAATACAAGGCCAAAAGGCAAAATATACACTTTGGCAATCCTATACAAAAGGGGTTCTGTTACAATATTCTTTCATAAAATAAACACAATGCATAAAAATGAAATAAGAAAAAGAAAAACTGAATTTTGACAACTACACAAACTGTGGCATTTCAAATTCAAGGTCTTGTAACTCTTCCATTTGTTTTAGCCTGAGTCCCTGACACATTGGATTCATGTCAGGTAGGCCGAGCTCCTCAGAGTTCTCTTTAGGCTCAGCAGCTGGATTCAAAGCATAAGCTGATGTGCTGTCTGCCTCTGGAACAGATTTCTCCACATGACTCAGGGGATTAAGAGCCGTGCTATGAGGCACTGCTTCTGAAGGTGAAGCTGGTCTCTCCTCAGTCCCCCTCACTTTGCTGGTCAGGGTAGGTGGTTTGTAAAATGTTGTCCCAAGATGGGGCTGCAGTATTCTGGGTGCTCTTGCAGGAGCAAGACGGTGAGAATGAGAGGACAGTCTCACTGGTGTCTCTCTTGCTGAACTGGCTGGCGTGTTGGGCTGTGTGGCACCATTGGAATGGTCACCACTAACCTTGATGCTCATTGTCACTTTTTCCTGGAGTACACTTGGCACAATCACTGCACTCGTGCCAGTTAAGTTCTTTGGTTCACATTGTTGTCCCTGAGTTGGTTCACATTGTTGTCCCTGAGTTTTTTGTGGAATCTGCTGATCAAAACCATTAATTTGGGAGCCAAAACTAGTAGGGGTATCTTTTCTATTAAGCCCTTCAAAGGTAAGATTCTGGCAAAACTTGTCTGAATTGACATTTCCCACATTTCTGCTGTTTTTCTCATTAGGAGAGCTTGCAAGATGGAACCTATCTACAGGCAAACAGAAACATCTGATCTTGGGGCTTGGCATAGGCCTCTGTATATCATTTGTTGTCACATCAGATTTCAGACTAAGTGGTTTCATGGTTTTACACATAGTGTCCATCTTTTGTGATGATGATTCAAGTTCTTTGTGATCTGAAAAAGAAGAGATTTTTTTTAACTTCATGAAGCTTGGTTAATAAGGAAGTGTGGTTATTTATGAATGGGCATTCTCTCAAACAACAGAGTCTTACATATTTTTTCCAACATTATTTTCTCAGTCATCTATGCAGAGGAATTAAAAATCCATACAATATTAAAGGCACATTTTTAATTAAAGCATTACTTTGTAAAATTTATCTTAATAAAACAAATAGTCACAAAGCAAATAAAATAAAAAAACCACTTCCTGTAGTAACTTGTTTTAATATACTACCAATGAATGAATATTTTCTGTGTTAAGACTTCCCTGATTTCAACAGGCAGACAATGGTAACTCTAGAACAGTAACACTATTCTGTACACCAACAAATGCCATGTCCTGAATCCCAAGGACTTTGCCTGTCACTTAATCTGCTTTCCAGCTACATTCTGTCCATACTGTGGGCAACACACCAGAGAGGACTTGGATGCTCTCCCAGCTGATCCACTAATACATGGTAACATCCTCTGGACAAAGGAAGGTTGAAGAGCTGTCAAAATTGCCATTGTGCTACTGGTCCTGGAGACTCCACACTTACTTCCTTCTCTTTCTCCTCTCGTCTGGTCCCAAGGTCCCTATTTTCTCACCTAGAACCCTAGCATCTCCCACTCTGTCTTTGCTGCATGTACCCCAGAAGCTCCTGTTGCTAGAAAGGTGCAGCCATCTGGTCATGATCCTCGTCTCCCTGCTGAGAAACATCAGACAACTGTGTGCCTTGCCACTGGTCTGATGGCTTTCCAACAGCCCTGTTCATAGCCCTCAGTTCTCATCCCTGCCACCTGGTCCTTCTCCGGTATCCTTAGGCAGTGGTTTGCAGACAGGTGCACAGCAGCATCACTTGATGATGATTGCAGGTCATCATCTCATCTGACCTCCTTCTTCACCTGAGGCTGCTGGCCTCTCTTCCCTGGTTCCCAGGCAGTGCTCATGTGATTTGCTGTCCTGGACCCTTCTCCACATTGATAAAAGGGAGCTGAGCCATTGTGGTTGGATGGCAACCACCAGAACATATTTACAGTCCTGCAGAACTTCTAGCACCACTTCTAGCTGCCTGGGTGCTGTCTCAGCTCCAGCTCCATTTCTGCCCTGGGCAAGCCTAGTGCACTAGCCCTACTTGCCTTCTTCTGTCAAGACAGACTCCTATGTGGAGATATGTTGGCATGTGGTGTTAATGATCTTCTAAAGAAAAGGCTCAGAATTACCTGGTATGTAATGGAAATTTCAAATATTTTAAAATTATTTATTGTTATTACTATACCTACCTGGGAATCCAATTTCATTGGACAGCGAAACAAGGTTACATTTATGAATGAGAGAGGATGAGGTTCAAACCCTGAATCAATGATAATTTAGGGACATGACCTTTGGCATTATTTACCTTCCTCAGACTGTTAGCTATGGCTTAAAGGAGGCCAAGGTTCATAGCACAGAAGTGCTAATAAGATCAAATCATATAAATGGAATCAGTGAGTCCAGTGCTTTTCTTTGCAGAGAGGTAATGGACTGTCTTTGTTTTTAGACTTTATCAGGCTACACTAATTGATATTTCATTAATTTTATATATCAAATTTAACATTTATGGCTATATATTGAAAAATTCGGATTTAGCTCTACTAAAGCAGTAATGAATGAAAGGTTTTCAACCCCTTACCAGAAACCATTCACTGAAATAAAGCAATGAAAAAACAGTGAACAAAAAGACTGGACCCAAGAAAATGGAAGACATGTGTGCTTAATGTGCTAAAATTTAGGCCACAGGTAAAGGGACATCAAAAAACTTTAGGAGTCTATTTTTTTGAGTTTCAGGAGTCCAGCTTTTTTCTGTTTTGACTTTAATTGATGACAAAGAAGTAAAGGTGAAAACAAATCTCAGAAAGAGAACAAAATTAATTTATGAACTTCAAGATATCTTTTTACAAGAAAGAAACAAAGCATGATATTCATTTAAATGACATTCATTAAACTTTCTCAGTGGCTAGAAAAGTTAACTAATAAAACCTTGAAGTTTGAACTTACCTCAACTTAATACACCTTGTTTTTTTTTTTAAAGGATGAGTATTGTAGATGGACACAATATTTTATCTTTATTTATTTGTTTTATATGGTACTGAGGATCCAACTCATGGCCTCACACATGCCAAGGCAAGCGTTTTACCACTGAGCTACAAGCCCAGTCCTCACCTTGGTTTTTAATCACGACTTCTTGGCAAGGTTTGAAATATGCAAAGATATATGTTACATGACCACTCACCAATGAGACATGCATCCCATTTTTCCAATGCATTTTGCTTGCATTCTGATTCCTCAAATGATGTAGCCAATTCATAATTTTTAATTTCAATATCTGCAGTGTGGATATCCTATTGATACAAGAAAAGTTTTAAACTAAAAGCAAAACACATCTCAAAAACAAACAGTTCAAAGACTATTAACTTGTTAACATAAACATCACATATTTAATCCAATTATGTAATGGTCAAAACTCACTTGCTTTGTAGAAAAATATTGTGACTTTGTGGAATGTTCTGTTGATATTACGGGTTTGGAAGGAGGGCTTTTATCCACCCAAGGTGCAACAACATCAGTACTAGATGAAACATTTTGTGACTCTAGGGACCCATCGAAGATCATCTGTGCATTGGTAATGAGGAACTCTACCAACAGGGCCTGATTGGCATATGCAACAAGAGAGGAGGAGATGGTACCAGGAGTGGTTGTAGGCCTGGGCCTCATCAGACAGGGTCCAAATACCACCCCCAAGTTTTTTGAGTTCATTAGGTTTTCTTCAGAATGGTCTACAACCCTGAAAAGAAGAACACATAAAGTGTATGAGATTTGCCTAATAGATGTCCTTAATGGTAGTTTACTATGACTTGAGAAGGGTGGAGAAAACTCAGGCTATAGAAGACTACAAAACGTTTGTCAAGGGTCAAGTTTGGTGGGTCTAGGGAAAGAATCCTTTGTTTCATTATGATATTTACCCCACACCAGACTGAGTTTCAGAGTACTATTTTAGGATAAAATGCATGTAAGTAGAAGGAACTACTGAACTCAGTAGCAGAAGGAAGAAAAACACCTCTAAAAATTGCTCCATCTTTGTATGTGGGATATATTCCCCATTTCTTATACTAGAAACGAAACATCACTGTCAATTTCTCTCTCACTGCCCAGTTAGTTTTCTTTTTTTAAAAATAATTTTTACGTAGAGATGGACACAATACCTTTATTTTATTTACTTATTTTTATGCAGTGCTGAGTATCAAACCCAGTGTCTCCCATGTGCTAGGCAAGTGTTCTATCACTAGCCACACTCCCAGCTGCCCACAGCTAGTTTTCTAGCCTAAATGATTCTCTCTCCTGAACATCTCTCTGTTCTATTGCCACTATCAATGTTCTGGTTTTACTTCAAACACTGTCAGCTTGTTATTTCTATGACTATATAAGGAAATCTGTCTCTGCCTGGTTTAGCTATCAGGATGATACTAGATTCATCTATGGGTAAAAAATACCTTTGGGCTGAGGTTATGGCTCAGAGGTAGAGTGTTTGCCTAGCACATGCGGGGACCTGGGTTTGATCCTCAGCATCACATAAAAATTAATAAATAAAATAAAGGTATTGCATCCCGCTACAACCAAAAAATAAATATTTTGAAAAAATCTTCTGCCTGTGTTCTTTGTTAAAGTCAACTATAAGTGAGAGTTACTCAATTAATTTAGCATGTCCCTTTAGATTAACAAAATCTAAAGTCAATCTGTATTTATTGATATCTTTTTCAGTACTGGAGATTGAACCTAGGACCTCAAGCATGCTATGCAAGCACTCTAATACTGAGCTTCATCCCTGCCCATAAAATAAAATATATATGTTTGGTAGAGAAGTGACTTAGAAAGCAAATCAAAATCTTGACTATAAATTATATTTATGTTAATAACAAATTAATAGATAATGAGTGAAATTCTAAACTTTAAATGAAGTTTAAGCTTTAAGCTTCATTATGGGATTTTAAAACTCTTCATCTCTATCCTAAACACATTATATTCACATCTGCCCCCCAAATAGCATAATCTTCAGCTGTTTTATTGGAACAAACATAGAATAGTGAACAAAATCTATAAAATGAATCAGAAACCCATGGGTTTTATGAGTAAGGGGTAAAAATATCAAAATGCTAAAGAGCACAGATTTTACTTGGGCAAGAATGAAGATTAGCACAAGATAATATGACCTACAAAAACATACTGTCAACATCTCATGAAACTTTAAAACAGG
>NW_026006769.1:15188-47017 GCF_001458135.2 Marmota marmota marmota
TACCATGCTGTTTTTGTTACTATTGCTCTGTAGTATAGTTTAAGGTCTCGTATATTGATACCACCGGCTTTGTTCTTCCTGCGTAGAATTGCTTTAGCTATTCTGGATCTTTTATTTTTCCAGATGAACTTCATGATTGCTTTTTTCTATTTCAATGAGGAATGCAATTGGGATTTTGATGGGAATTGTGTTAAACCTGTATTGTGCTTTTAGTAATATGGTCATTTGATAATATTAAGTCTGCCTATGCATAAGCAAGGTAGATCTTTCCATCGTCTAAGGTCTTCTTTTCATTTCTCTCTTTAGGGTTCTGTTGATTTCATTGTATAGTTATTTCACCTCTTTTGTTGATTCTCAAGTATCTTATTTTTTTTTCAGGATATTGTGAATGGGGAGTTTTCCTCATTTCCTGCTAAGATGATTTGTCACTGATATACAGAAATCCTTTTGATTTATGGGTGTTGACTTTATATTCTGCTACTTTGTTGAATTCATATACTATTTCTTGAAGTTTTCTGGTGGATTTTTTTGGGTCTTCCAATTATAGAATCATATCATCAACAAATAGTGCTAGTTTAAGTTCTTCTTTTCCTATATTTATTCCTGTAATTTCTTTCATCTGCCTAATTGATCTGGCCAGTGTTTCAAGAACTATGTTGAATAGAAGTGGTCAGAGAGGGCATCCCTGACTTGTTTCAGATTTTAGAGGGAATGCTTTCAATTGTTCTCCCTTTAGAAAGATATTGGCCTGAGGCTTAGCATAGACAGCCTTTATAATGTTGAGATATGTTCCTGTTATCCCTGGTTTTTAAAAAACAGGGATAACAGGAACATATCTCAACATTATAAAGGGGTGCTGTCTTTTGTCAAATGCTTTTCTGTATCTATCAAGATAATCATATGATTCTTATCTGTAAGTCGATTGATGTGATGAATTACATTTATTGATTTCTGTTTGATGAAACAACCTTACATCCCTGGGATCAACCCCACTTGATCATGGTGCACAATCTTTAGGATATGTTTTATTATTGGATTTGCCAGAATTTTATTGAAGATTTTTGCATGTATGTTCATTAGAGATATTTGTCTGAAGTTTTCTTTCTTTGAAGTGTCTTTGTCCGGTTTTGGAATCAGGGTGATATTGGCCCCATAGAATGAGTTTGGAAGTACTCTCTCTTTTTTTTTTTCTATTTCCTGAAATATGTTGAAGAGTGTTGGTAATAGTTCTTCTTTAAAAATCTTGTAGAATTCAGCTGTGTAGCCATCCAGTCTTGGGATTTTCTTATTTAGTAGTGTTTCGATAGTTTCTTCTATTTCCTCACTGGATATTGGTCTGTTTAACTTGTGTATATCTTCCTGAGTCAATCTGGGCAGATCATATGACTGAAGGAATTTTTCAATGCCTTCACTGTCTTCTATTTTATTAGAGGATAAGGTTTCAAAATAATGTCTAATTATCTTCTTTATTTCTGTAGGGTCTGTTGTGTTATTGCCTTTTTCATCACATTTGCTAGTAATTGGAGTTCTCTCTCTCCTTCTCTTCATTAGCATGGCTAAGGGTGTGTCAATTTTATTTATTTTTTCAAAGAACCAAGATATTGTGTTATTGAACTCTATAGTTTCTTTATTTAACTTTTGTTTGGAAGATCTGTCTAGTGGTGAAAGAGGTGGGTTAAAGTCACCCAAGATTATTGTGCTGGGAGGTCAATTTGACTCTTGAACTTGAGAAGAGTTTGTTGGATGAACATAGCTGCACCATTGTTTGTGGCATATATATTTATGATTGTTATGCCTTGTTGGTGTATGTTTCCCTTGAACAGTATGTAATGTCCAACTTTATCCCTTTTGATTAGCTTTGGCTGAAGTCTACTTTATTTGATAGGAGTATGGAGACCCCTGCTTGCTTCCTCACTCTATGTGAGTGGTAGGATTATCCCAACCTTTCACCTTCAGTCTGTGTATGTCTTTTCCTATCAAATGAGTACCCTGTAGGCATAATATTCTTGGATCTTTTTTAAAAATCCAATCTGCTAGCTTATGTCTTTTGATTGGTGAGTTTCAGCCATTAACATTTAGGGTGACTATTGAGATATGGTTTCTATTTCCAGTCATATTTGTTTATTTTTGTTACTTAACATGATTTGTTTTCCTCTTGGATTAGTTTTTTTTTTAGTGTACTATCTCCTTCTGCTGGTTATCGTTTTTGTTTTTCATTTCCTCTTCGTGAAATATTTTGCCAAGGATGTGTTTTAGTGTCGGTTTTCTAGCTGTAAATTCTTTTAACTTTTGTTTATCATGGAAAGTTTTATTTCATCTTCAAATCTGAAGCTTAGTTTGGCTGGATACAAGATTCTGGGTTGGAACCCCTTATCTTTCTGGCTTGAAATATGTTGTTCCAGGATCTTCTAGCTCTCAGGGAATGTGTTGAAAAATCTGTTGTTATCCTAATTGGTTTACCCCTATAAGTAATCTGATTCCATTCTCTTGTGGCTTTTAAAATTCTCTCCTATTTCTGTATATTGAGCATTTTCATTATAATGTGTCTTGGTGTGGGTCTGTTGTGATTTTGCACATTCTGTGTCCTGTAGGCTTCTTGGATTTGGATTTCCATTTCATCCTTCATGTCTGGAAGTATTTCTGATATTATTTCATTGAATAGATTGCTCATTCCTTTGGTTTGGAACTCTGTGCCTTCCTCTATCCCAATGACTCTTAAATTTGGTCTTTTTATGCTATGCCATATTTCTGGGATTTTCTTCTCATGGTTTCTTATCATTTTTGCTGTGCTGTCTACATTCTTTTCAAGATGATATACTTTGTCTTTGTGGTCTGATGTCCTATCTTCTAAGTTGTATACTCTGCTGGTGATGCTCTCATTTGTGTTTTAATATATTTTAATTTTAAATATATATTATATATATATATATATATATATATATCCTCAATCCTCAATCTCCCTGTAGAGGTCATCTTTTGCTTCTTGGATTTGTTTATGTAGCTCATTGTCAAAGTGATCTTTCATTGTCTGTATTTGTTGTCTAATGTCTTCTTTGAGATTCCAAAACATCTGAATAATGTAAATCCTGAAATCTTTCTCTGTCATTTTTTCTGCTGTTTCTGATAATTCTTCTAATGATGCATTGTCTTCAATTGTTTGTGGTATTTTCTTCCCTTGTCTTTTCATGTTGCTGGTATTTCTTTCCTGCTCTGTGGGACTGGTGTGTTATTGTTTTTACCCTATAGATTTGTAGTGCTCTTGTATATTTCAAGATCCCTTCTTTGTGGGGAAGGACAATGTTGACAGTTCCCAATATCAACAATACATCACCTATGTGTAAGTTACTGCTATTAAGACATTTAAAGTTAGTCTCAATGTCTAGTATTATTGGATTCAATTATAATTTAAAATATAATCAGTAGTTTCATAGAAGTTGTACACTTTCTTCTGGTGGTGGACAGAGAACTGGAGGTCAGGTATCTGATGTTATGTTAAGGGTGAAAGATGTGAGGGCAATGGATTAATAAAACTCAGGAAATTTGGAGGAGAACTCTAATCAAGAGGGTTAGTAGCAGGGGAATAGACAGGAGGTAATTTAGGGGAGACAAGTATGTGGGAGGACAGTAAAAAATGCATAAAAACAAACACATATATGTGTTTAGAAAATTACAAGAAGTAAAAATAGTAAAAATTAGGAGGTTGAAAGAGAAAGAGAGTGAAGAAGAAAAATAAAAAGGAAGCAAAAAAGAGAAAAAAGAGAGAGAGAAATAAAAAAGAGGGGTGGCTTATGCAATTCCTTTTTATTATATTATTCTGGTCACTCAGTTCTATTTCATGCAAAGTTCTTGGTTTCACATATGTTGGGGTTGTGAGGACCAGAGGAGGAGGGGTAGAGGAGAAAGAAAGAGGATAAAATGGAAGAGAAAAAAAAAACCCAAAACAAACAAACAACAACAAAATGCTCTCAGAGTTCCATTTTCTTCTCTTCTCTTTCAGTAGGTGGAGTTGTCTATTCCAAGCTTGGTTCTCTGCCCTCAGGGTGGTGTAGGTAACCAGTGTGAGAAGAATAAAGCTCTCCCTCTCTTGTCTGGGCTTCCCTAATCTTGGTCTCTCTGAGTTGCTCCTGGGTTTTAGCCCCCTCCCCTCTCTTGCTTATCAGGTCTCAGCTGGGGGACCTCACACCCTCCACCTTAGGATCTCACCAGGTGGGCAGTGTCCTGGTGGCACTGTGCTCTTGTTCAACTGAGAGCTGATTTTGTGCTGATAGTGTCTATACAGAGTTATCACAGCTGGGGGAGGGGATTTGGAACCCAGGTACCTGTTCAGTCACAGATCCACCTGGTAACCACACCCACCAAAGATGGTGAGAAAGGTGGAGACAGTCCTTTTCCCAGTCGGGGTGTCTGGTGAGGTGGGGGGAGCTGGGATGTCCTCGTGCTGTGCCTAGAATGTGGTCTGGGGACCTGCGTGGGAGCAGAGCGTCCTCTGGAGTTCTGCCACTCCACTGAGGTGCTGAGTTGGTGTCTCTGCTCCCCCCTTTAGAGTTGCGCCTGTGCTCAAACTGTGGGCTTTGGAGTCTCATCTGAACAGAGAGGCTCTGAGTTCTGCTTGGTGTTCACAGCTCTGGTGGATTCTGCGAAAATCCGCTGGATGGAGTCCTGTCACATGCGCTGAGATGTTGTGTTCCCTCAAGGCAAGACCCCGCCCGAGCAGGAGAAGCCACCTGATAGCTTTCTCTGATTCAGGCACAGAGCAGCTAGAAACAGGATCTCCTCTACTCTGCCACCTTGGATCCCAGTCAACCGATTTGACAGAGATGCCAAAGTAATTCCATGGTCTTTCAATAAATGCTGCTGAAATAAAATATATCCATAATGTGAGGGATGAGCCTCAACCCTTATTTCAGTCAACTCTAAAATGAACAGGAACCACACACCTAAACATACAACCTAACACTATCCGTCTTTGAATTCAGGGTTATGAAGGGCAGCTGCCTATTTTTATAAATAAAGGATGTTTTGGGAACACAGCCATGTTGATGTATTGTGTATAATTGCTTTTAAGGATTATTAATTATAATGGTAGTAGAGATAAAAGACTGTTCAGGTGTTGATAATTTTTGAAACTGAGGTTGTATACACAGAGTTCAAATACTGTTTGGCCTACTTCATGCATGTTTGAAATTTCCCATAATAAAAACTTGTTTTTGTTTTTGTAGTCTACCTTCAGATCTACTCTGGGCTATCTCAAGATCATCACCATAAGCTCCATCACTCTCCTTCTCATTTCTCTCCAGCAAGACTCAACCAAGCCTAGAGTCCCCTGAATGTCCTGTGGAAGCCAGCCATTCATTCTAACATGCTAAGCACAAATGTATCATCATGGTGGTACTCAATGAATATTAGAGAAATATATTATAAGTAAAATTATGGAAGGTTCTGTCTGCATACACCCTGAAGTTGAAACTGAACTTACCCTTCCCTAACACTTCTATAAACATGTTAATTAGCTCCTACTCCTTCCTTTTAAAGGAAGACTATGGGGCTAGAGTGTAGTTCAGTGGTAGAGTGCTTGCTTAGCATGCCTGAAGCCCTGGTTCAATATGTAACACCACAACAAATAAAATAAAAAGGAAGACTGTGACATTTGAAAACTTTCTCAGCAAAACACCCTGAAACTTTCTTCAAGAAAAATAAAACTCTTATCAAGGGAGGCATTATTGCCGAATATCTGCTCTATGAACAAGGTGGCTCATTTCCTTATCACGTAATAATAAAGACAATTAATAAAACACATACCACTTTCCACAGAAAAGACCAAAATGTGCTCCCAACCTTTATCAATCTCCTGGATTCTTTACACACATGAATTATCTTTATGTATGTGGCTCATCACCATGATGAAAGTGAATGGGAAATTAAAAAGAAACAGCAAAACAAATACTCTTCAAAACTTCAAAGCAGAGCTATTGTCTGTGACTTGTTGTCTCAAATCAAGTGGTTCTGACATGATTTGAGACACCTGCACATTCTGGCCACCTACAGAGCTCTCTTTTAGATTCCTCAGTGGCTCTGAGCACATGGATGCACTGTCAAAGCAGTGAGATCCTGGTAGACATTAGAGGTAACCAGAAATTCTGTGCAGAAAGCCTCCCCACTTCTGTGCTTATTAAAGTTACCCTTTACTTTCAAGCTAACACAAAAATATCACTTCATTCCCTCCATTGAAAATAATCATTCCTTTGGCTCTAGTTTTGGTTATTGTATTCTGCCACTCATTAAATGGAAAGGTTCTACAGGGACTCTGTCTAGCATAAAGTGAGATCCTGCTAAATTTTCAGAGTGAATGCTGAATAAATTATGATAGAAAGGAATCAAAATCCTTCCAGAATCCCTTCTAAGAATCATCTTTGTTCACTGGTAGTACTAACCCCCTGGGACCAAGAGCAGTTGTAAATGCCCACATTCCTAGGTCAAGGGCTTTTACAGGTGGGAGGTGAAGGCGATGATAATTGAGAGGTTGTTCTATTTTCCGGAGGGTGGAGTGGGCTGGTGTTACCCTACATTCACTGAACAGTGATTCTTCAACTCAGCCAAACTTCAATACCCTGCCAACTTGGGGGGTGAAACTTTTCTACCTGGGCCCATTGGGCTTTCTTCCAATTCAGTCAGAAAGGTTTTATCAAAATCATGAGACCAGAGCTATAGGTATTGTCAACCTAATGAGGCTTAAGTGTCACTGTTCCTCACTTGCACAGTTCTTACAATAAGGTAGCATTTCTAAGTAGGCATTTCTGGCAAACTGCTTAAAGAACACCCTGGGGGCGGGGGAGGATCTAAATTTCAAAGACACACATGTATACATGTATGATGTGCTGTGATTTATTTACTCATCCTAAATACTCACCTTCACATCTAATTTTGAATTCTTTTTCATGAAGAGGGAGACACCTACACCCAAACTCAATAAGGAGGTGAAGTGAACCCAAAGAGGAAAAAAACAAAACTGATATAGAACAAAAAGCTGCCTGTTGTTTAGAAATGGTCTTGGAATATTCACAAAACACCTAACACTCCTCCCTTCCCCCCAAAGATCCAAAGAACTCAGTGGATGTCAAAGATCCAAATGACTCAGTGTGGAACCCTCTCCTTGGTCTCTAAGGCAGGGACAGTAGTGAAAAAGTGAAATAAACCAGCACCTGTCTTACTCAAAGAAAAGGACAATCCTGGTCCACTTGGTTTCCACAGAAGGGGGGCGACCTTTGGAACACCAGATTTTTATCACCGACAGGGTCTTGGGGCATCCTGGCCACATACTCACAGGGACATACTCTCCTTGTAGCAGTTGGGATCTCCCAGCTTATCAGTTCCAATTTACACCCTAACTTTGTGTGCTAAGGTCATGGTTGAAAAATGGTGAATGGAAACAGAAGGGACAGTAATAAGGGAAGGACAGAGAAGAGGTAGGATAGAGATGCAACAGAGGGGGCCCTCAGAAATAAAGGCAAGGAGGGTGTCCCTGCACTTTAGGCCCCCCTCCCCTCCCCAAAGTAGTCATCAACCAAGGCCTAGATGAGGTGACGTGTGTAAAGAAAAAGTGAAAAGGGAACAGCACTTGTTAGTTTCTTTACCTAGGTACTCATCAGAATGAAATTTCAGGAAATGTCACGACACTTACAAAAAGATCCCAGTGGGAAAGACGATTGTGAAGACCCGAAAACCAAGAAGGAAAAGTCAAGTTAACCCGTGAGTATCCTGAGTATCACTAGTATCGCTCTGGTCCGCAGCTGCCGCAACGTCGTCTTCCTGCTCCAGCTGCTCACTGATCACCAAGGACCACAGTGTTCTGGTTCCCATAGTGCCCGCTCCTGACGTCTAAGGCTTCTGGGCTCCCATCTCAAGGTTCCATCCTCCTGGGAGATCCCGCCCTGCCCGCAGCCGCCTCCCCTCCGGGACCACCACTTGACCCTGTGGCCGCCCTGACCCTGGATGGCAATTGGTCAGCAGCCATCTCTGCAGTCCCCAGCCCAATGCAGCGCCAGAGCGACCACCTCCATCCCACACTCATCCCAGTGCTTCCTCCAGCGTCCAGGACTCAGACTCCCGCCTAATGCATGGCGAGAGAGGGCCAGAGCTTGCTGCCTCCATCCCCACGCATGGCCCTTGGATGCCCTATCAAGCCACCTCCAAGACCACCCTGGCCACAGAAGCCCGTCCCGCCATGCACTGCCAAGTCCCCCAGAGACCAGTCACTGGCCAGCGCTCGTGGGGGTGGAACCAGGGCCAGTGGCAGATGAGGGCGGCCTGTGGATCACAGGCTATCAGCTGTGAAGCGCACTGATCCAGTCCCCCAGAGGCAGGTGGATGCCCTAGAGAATAAGCCTGACAGATATTTCTTGGAGCCCCTGCTGCCAGCAGTGCTGAGGCCAGCAAAAAGAAGCAGACCATTACCAAGGAGGATGAGCGAGGGGAAAGGAGACCTTGGAGCATTGTGCCCAGGAGGCCCAGGGAGGGCACTCAACCTGCTGCTCGGAAGAAAACGACCGGCCATTGTGACTTGAATAGCACTTTCACCCAATTTGTCCTCAGAGCTTGCTGCCAGCACTGACCCTGCAGAGTGGGGCTGCAGTCTGCAGAAGCTACAGAAGTCCATGGGGGGCTCTGGCCATTGGCAGATTGGACCCCTTGTCTCAGTGACAGTCTGCCAATGGCTTTTTCCTTCACCTAGTCAGGGCTGATGGTGACACAGAGGGGAGGTTATGGGTTGGCCCAAGAAGCTCTGGCACCCCCTATAAGGAGCCCTGTGCTGCCTGAGGCCAGATTCTGACTCTGATGTGGGAGACATAGAAGAAGTGGAACAGGATTTCATTGGCAAGGACCCTGCCGTCAACCCAAGCAGAACAGACCAGGACTGGGAAACGGCGTTGGCAGCTTCCTCCCTGGCCTAGGTGGCGGAGTACACAGGTCCCAAGCTCTTCAAGGAGCCCAGTAGAAAGTCCAAAAAGCCCATCATCCACAAGGCCATCTCCCACTGCCGGGAAGGTGAAGGAGCCTCACAAAAACTCCATATTGGAGGAGCTGGAGAAGTGTGACGCCAATCACAACTTCATCCTATTTTGTGAGACAGGCTGCCAATTCAGGGCGCTGTACTGCTACTACCCGGACACTGAGGAGATCTGCAAGCTCACACGCCCAGGGCCCAGGAGAACCACCAAGAAGATGATCTACAAGCTGTACAAATACAGCTCGGGCTGTACAGTTCAGCCTGATCCAGCCAAGACCATGTCTGTCAGCGTGGACACCCTCTGCATCCATAACCACTGTGGCAGCCCAAGTGGCCTGCAGTGCCAAAGAAAAACCAGACTCTTAAGTGACCCCAGTACAGCCCAGGGTCTGAGGATGCCATCGGGATCCGTAGTTACTGTTTCCTCTACTGGGGTACGAAGCTTGCAGAGACACTGACCTTTTTCAGAGGCATTTAGACCACAACACAAGCCCTCTCTCACCTCCTTGCATGCACAGGGCATGCCAAGAGCGCCAGGGAGTGCGTTTGTGCCCTGTTTTCAATGGCAGCTGCTGTGGTCACTGCTGATCCCCGCAGCCCTCAAATCGGGACATTGTGCAGCGAGGTCTCCAGTGCCTGTATCCTTTGCTTGACCCTCCAAAGGCTGCCTGCCGCCCTCCCGTTGGCCAGCGGCAGGTGTGCTCTGCAGTCAGGTGTGTGAATGTCTTCCTGAGGGGAGCTCATGTGGAGTCTTTTTATTTGAGAAGTTGTCTATTTATTGATTGTGTCTACTGCCAACCTCTACATCCAGTTCTGAGATGTCTGAACAAGACCTTGTTCCTTGCTGCTCAGAGAAGTTTACTGAGATTTCCAGTCCACTAAAGGCACTGAAAGCAGCAGTCGGTCTCTGCGTCATCCCTTTACAGGCATGGAGATGGTGACTTCAACAGGCAGCTGTGAGGATGGCAAGGGTACTACTGGCTGCTGATGGCCTGCTGTGAGGTGGCAGCTGGGCCAGCAGTGGCTGTGCAGGTAAAGCAGGGTAGGGGCTGGTGGTCTGTTCACTTATTAAAAGTAGATTTTGGTAAAAACAAACAAACACAAATTTAAATTGAAACCAGCCCACTACTCTGCCCAAAGTAGAGGGCAGCATTTTCCACGCAGGTCTATCTTACTGTCTCCATCTGCACTCTCAAAATTCATCTCAGAATGAGAGAAAATGACTATGGAATGGTTATATAAGCTAATCCCCCCCCCCCAAAGCTCCTGGCCTGCACTACTCACTGGAGCAAGCAATGCCATTTATCTCAGGACAGGAACTGTCAGGAAAAAAAAAAAGAGAGAGAGAGAGAAACACAGGTAGTGTATCTGGGATCAACAAGCCAGGGCACAGAAAAATGACCTTATAGGGAGAAACTCAAAAGACCCAGGAGTGGGTGAGAAGTGGACAGAAAATGGGGGTGTACATAGGGAGAGAGATGAAATGATGGAAGGCAGTAACAGGTGAAGGCAAAAAGAAACAAAAGGAGGAAGAGACTCCCCACTTAGAAAAAAGGAGGCCAGCATGATAAACCAATAAGTTTGGGTGGTGAGACAGGAAAAACCACTCACTGACAGAGAACAGGACACTTCTTAAATAATAGAAACATTACAGGAAAAACAGTGTTGAGGAAATAAAACAAATTTTGTCCCTTGGGTACTACTTAGAAAAGATAGAAACGAGGCTCTTTGGTTACTATGTGAGTTCCGTGCTGAATTTTTCAGACTCACAACTTATCCCTTCACACTCCAAACACAATAATACCAAGGTTGAGCCACAAAAACTCAGAAAACCTCCAAACCAAACATCCTTTTAACTACTGGAAAATAAAGGCACCAAACACTCTCTATATGGAAACACATGATGCCTGAATTGAAGCAAACTAATAAGAAGAAAAGAATTATCAGAGGCTGGAGTGGAGCAGCCACTGTTAAATAATAAATAAGGTTTTTGGAAGGAAATGTGGAGAAGTTCCTTAACCCCAAACACCCTCTGAAGTCTATTTTAAAATGCATTAATTACTTATGCATTTATCCACCATTCCCTTTAATAAAGATGATGGTGTTCCTGATTAAAATGGAACTGGCTATGCCATTAACAATATCATGAACAAGTTCCTGATGAAGAGAAATGGTGGGTGGAATGGGGAGCAATGGTATTTGGGAGAGAAAAGCAAATAGAGACAGAGGTGTGGAAAGGAGAGGAAATTACAAAAGGAGAAGAAAGAGAAGAGAATAAAGTAGACCAAATGAGACAGGGGAAGATACAGGGAAAAGTGGAGTCAGGGAAAGAGAAAATAAAATGGAGATAGAGATAAGGAAGATAGACAACAGGTGATAAAGAAAGACACCATTCACTGATAGAAAAAGAAGGAGAAACACTTCTCATATGCAAAAAGTTCTGGTGGAAATGAGGCCAATTCGTCCTTAAATCACCTGGAAATGATAAATAGAATCTGGNGTTAGTTCAGGATTTTGTTTGAGAATTTTTTAAATGTTTTCTTAAACAGGAAAACAAAATACCTGTTGTTCTCTTACACAGTCAACACAACACACTTTGCCTCTGAGAACCAAAATGTATGAAGCTTTGTCACTATTCAGCAAGGAATTCTCCAGGGGACACCAGCTGGATGTCCTCTACATCCATTCAATTAAATTCTAAGACTGTCTACTTGGCATTCAAGTCAGACCACACAGGTTAAGGGCTCAGTCCCTCAAGACTGTCCCCCACTATAGATGTCATCTGATGTCTGGTGACCCACAGCTTCTGTCTGATTTGGCTGCTAACTGAAATTTCCCATCACTCCCTCCTTGGGTTCCATTAGTTTCCTAGGACAGCTCACAGCACTCAGGAAAATACTTATTTACATTTACCAGCTTATTATAGAGTGAATAACAAGCAATACAGATAAGAAGCCAGATAGAAGAGAGGCATAGGGCAAGGACTGCCAGAGCTTCCGGACCTCTCCAGGCATCTCCCCACAGCTTCGGCAATCTGGAACCTTTCCAAACCCCATAGTTCAGAGAAGGTTTTACAGAGACCTCATCACATAGGCATGATAATTACTAAATTTTTACACCTCTCTCCCTCCCGGAGATGGGGTGCAGGGCTGAATATTCCAGGCTCCTAATCTTGGCTTGGTCCTTCTGTGACCACCCAGAATAATCTCATTAGAACAAAAGATGCTCCTGTCATCCAGCAAATTCCAAAGGAGTTGGAACTTATGAAAGTCTTGGGAGCTCTGTTTCAGGAACTGGGGATAAAGACCAAAGTCTATATTTCTCAACATAAGTCATAATATCTGAAAGGAACACTATGACCAGGAAGCTGCTGTACTGTAGGATAGCCACCACTAACCCCCACAGTGGCTGGAAAATTCTATTTTAGTCATTATATTATTTATTAAAGTTTCAAAGTCCCGAAAAAGACCTATGTATCATACCTCATACAAAAATTAACTTAAATTGGATATAACTCTAAACGTAAAATCTAAAACTAGGAAGAAAAAAAATCATTGTAACTTTAGGTTAGAAAAAGGTTTCTTAGTACAACAAATTTATGATTAATAAGAAAAGTGAATTGATGAGTTGGAATTCTTCAAAATTAGCAACCTCTTCTCAAAAGACACTAAGAAAATGAAAGACAAGGCACAGATTGGGAGGAAATATTGTAGGTCACGTTTCTCTGTATCTAGAATAAATATATGAAGAACTCCTAAAGCTCAATAATTTAAAAACAATACCCATCTAATACAAAAATGGGCAAAAAAGAAATGGACAATCACTTTTGGTAGGCTGAAGAATATGTCCCTCCCTCCAAAGACATCCACATCTTACCCCTGAAACTTGTGGATAAGCTACCTTAGATGACAAAAGCAATTTTGCAAATAAGGCTTAAGTTAGAGATGAGGAGTTTAGCCTGGATTATCCACTTGGGCCCAATATTCACTAATGTTCTTACAAAAGGGAGGCAGGAAATTCAGGGTCAGGAAAAGGTAACCTGAGGATGGTGGTAGAAAGAGAAGCTGGAAGACCACTGGCTGCTGACTTTGAATAAATGTCATTTGAGGAATGGTGACTCATAGAGAATCTAGAAAGGCAAAGCCCTAGAGGTGGCGCATGCCTGTGATCCCAACAGCTCAGAAGGCTGAGGCAGGAGGATCGTGAGTTCAAAGTCAACCTCAGCAAAAGCAAGGTGCTAGGCAACTCTCTGTCTCTCAGTAAAATACAAAATAGGCCTGGGAATGTGGCTCAGTGTTCGAGTGCCCCTGAGTTCAATCCCTGGTACTACCCCCCCCCAAAAAAAAAGACAATCTAGAAAGGCAAGGAAACTGATTTTTCCCTAGAGCCTTCAGAAGGAACATAGACCTGCCAACATCTTATTTTAGGACTTCTGACCTCCAAACTGTGAGATAGTATATTTCTGTGCTTTCAATTACTAACTTTGTGGTAATTTGTCACAGCAATAATAGGACACTAATGTATATGTCACCCAAAGCATGATGAGCACTTGGAAAGACACTCAGTGCTATTAGTCATTAGGGAATTGCCAGGGGCACAAAGAGATTTCTTTACTCACTCCCAGAATGGCTAATATTTAAAAGATTAACAACTGCAAATGTTGGTAAGGAAGTAAAAGAGCTAGAACTATTGTACACTGGTGAGGGGAATGTAAATTTGTAAAGCCATTTTGGAAAGTTAGCTTGGCAATATTTACTAAAATTAAACATTTGCAGATGCATCTATATGTTCACCAAATGAGAGGTATAAGGAGTTCGTAACTGTATGGTTTGTATTAGCCAAAAAAGTAGAAACAACTCAATTTCCAACAACAATAAAAAGAAATAAATATTGCTATATTTACTCAATGGAAGGACTATATGACATTACCACCAATAGACAAGTGCTAAATATAGTGATTTGGATGACGCTTACAAATTTGCTGATCAGTGCTGAGGGTGGAGGTGCACGCCTGTAATCCCAGTGGCTCTGGGGCTGAGGAAAGAGGATTGTGAGTTCAAAGACAACCTTGGCAACTTAGCAAGACCTGTTTCAAAATAAAATTTTTTTAAAAAGAGCTGGGGATATAATTCAGTGGTTAAGCACCCCTGGATTTAATCCCTGGTATAAATAAATAAAGAAATGCATAAACACATACATAAATAAATAAAATAAAAAGAGCTGGGGATGTAGTTCAGTTGTTAAGCATCCCTGGGTTCAATCTTCAATCATAGATATCAAAAAAGTTAATATATTGTTAATATATATGATTCAATTTTATACAAAGTTTTAAAACAGGAAAAACTAAGTCATGATTTAGACAGCAGGTTGGAGATTATCTTTTGAAAAGAAGATTGAGTAATGATTCGGTGAGGTTTCTGGGATACTATTTCATTTCTTGATGTTAGTGATAGTTACACAGAAAATTCCTCGGCCTATAGACAGGATTTCTGTACTTTTCCCATGCATGCCCTATTTCAATATAAAAACCAAAAAACTTCCAAGAGATATAGACATAGAAATACTGAGAAGTTTTAATTTTTAAAACATTCCTGTGAAACAGTAGAGGAGGGTCTTATATCTATTGTTTTTGAGCTCTCCATCATTTCCTTCCCATTTTTATGGTGAAATAACTGTCCCCTTCTCTTCCTCCCTCCAAACACACACACTTTCTTGGCTCAGTCCAGCTCCTTCACATTCCATGTAGTTTTAGTGGGACTGACTAACACAATGTTCCATTTCAGTCAATAAGCACCCTTCTAAGAGATTGCAGATCCAGGGTGTAACAATTCAAGAACCCCAAGATTTTAAAAGATGAAACAACCCCTGGAAGAGTCCTAGTCCTAAGCAGATTGCTGAGGTACCTGTAGCATGGTATCTGTGCATCCTGAGGCCTAAGCATTCACTTGAATTGTACAAGCTTTCTAGGATCCTTTTAATAAATGCTTTTTTTTTATTGTTGAAGCAGGTCAATCTTCTTTACTGGCAACCAAATAACTATATGGAGTTGGGGTGGGGTAGTGGGTGTATAATCAGAGAATACATACAAAGATTTTAAAAGTAACAAATGCTTTTTCTCATATTTCTTGTATTTCATATTTCTTTTCTATATTTCCTACAGTGAATGAGGAATGTGCATTATTTTTATAATACAAAAAAAAAAAAGATAGTGAAGCCATTTTTCATGGTATCAGGCTGTGGAATGAGATAGTCACCCCAGCTGAGCTCTTGGCTCAGATGTGGCTTCTCTGGACCCTATTTTAAATGTCACCTCCCACTCTGTGGACTCCTTTTTCTCTGATGGTGTCTGGAAGAACAGGCATTCTTAAGTGTAATACCATGTACTTTAAAAGTTTTCTTGTCATTGAGAGGGTTTGTTGTTCTTTCGTTTTTTCCAAAGGCAGCACTGTGGGTTGTTTACTGATGAATGTGGTCAGATGAGTACAGCATAATTGTCCTCATTGGTGAAACTATGGATCCTTGCACAGGTTTTCTTCTTTGTTTTATCATGTGATAAATATGCAAAGTGGTGCATAAAACATAAATGGCTTAAGGAAAAATTATGAAGTGAATATGTGTGTAACCACCCAAGTCAAGGAGTAGAACATTCCTAGCACCCTAGAAAACCCACAGGTACCCCATCATATATCTCTCCCTCCCTCCCACCAGGGATCACTGAGATCTTGACAGCATAATAATCACTTTTTTGTTTCCTTTATTATTTATGTGCGCACATATAAATGTATACATGAGTGTATATCTCTAGCCAGTACAGAGGTTTTACTTGTTGCCAAAATGCATGGAATGCCAGCATTTTTATCCTTGGGGATCTTGTTTCTTTCACTGAACACTGAGAAATATGTTTGTGCAGCTACATCTGTTTCTAGTTGGCTCATTTTCATCCAAGTATGGTATTTTATTGTCCATTTGTCAATTCCACTGCTGGTACATATTTGATTCTTTCCCCAGCTCTATAATGTTTTTTTGGGAAATGGATTACTGCTAATTGGATCTTTTTTGTGCCTGGTTATATTTAATAATCTCTTATGACTTAATTCATCTTTGTGATTTCTGAATTTCTACCTCCTAGAAGGTAGAGTTAAAGAGGCACAAATGAAATTACAGTATGGACTTGCAGTTGTGTTTTGTGTAGGTTTGAGATTTTTTGGTGAGAAGAGAGCTCTTTAAAACCACATGGTCCACCATAATGTGAAAAGCAGAAATCCTGTACATTCAGGTAGGTTGGGAAGGTGTTACAGGCCTTGTTTAAGAACAATAAAAGGAAGTTATTTTGCCAACAAAAAAAAAAAAGAAAAGAAAAGAAAAGAAAAACTAACAAGATTCACGGAACTCTTCAGAAATAAGCTAACAAGCTTAAGTAAATATGATCTCTGTACTATGTAACCATTTGTGCACTGTTAACAAATGAAGACAATTGTTTGAATATATGTGTACATTATATATATATATATATAAACATGTTACAAGTATATAATGTTTAAATCTTAGATATATTATGAAAAATTTCAAACTATATTGGGTTCTTTTCTTTCATAGCTACAGGAGCAGCCAGGAGGATTCTTGGGCTTCAGTAGAGGTGCCTCCAATTTCCCCTGCTGTGGCAAAAGAAGCTTTGGTTGGATCCCAATGAAACCAATTAAATCTTCAATGCCAACTCTCATCAGCAGATTTGGAAGCTGATCAAAGAAGCTGATCAAAGATAGCTGATCATCCACAAAACCAGTGACTATTCATTCTGAGGCTCCATGCCAGAAAAATTCCTTGGCTCCCCAGAGACACAGGCATGTGGGCATAGGTAAGCAGAAGAGTATAGTTAATGCTCCAATGCAGGAGAAGGTCACCTGGGTGCAGAGGATGTGAATTCTGTGTAGGCTGCTCAGAGATACCATGAATCTAAGATTAACCACCACATGTATCACAGCCTCTACCTGAAGGTAAAGGGCAATGTCTGCAAAAACAAGTGGATCATCATGAAACATATTCTAAAACTGAAGGCAGATAATGCCAAGAAGAAGCTTCTGGCTGACCAGGCTGAGACCAAAGAAGAATACAAGCTCTGTGAGGAGCATTCCAGGCCAAAGTGGAGGACGTCCAGACTCTGTCCAAGGAGGAAGAGACCAAGAAATTAGGCTCCCCTCTTGTGTCTGTACATAGTGGCCTTGATGATTACATAGATACTCCTTGAAATAAAAAAAAAGCTTTATCTGTTAAAAAACTATATTGTACCACAATTTTAGAAATTCACAGTTTTATAAATTGTCATTTTTACAATAAAAGAAATACAGTTAGTCTGCTCTTTGAATTGTGAGGCTTGAAGAAGCCTTGTTACTTGTTTTAAAACCAGAAATAGTTCATCGCTCTTTAAATATTTTTGCTCTGTTTTACATACTTTATTTTTTTTTAATCTTCAACACTGTTCTGAACTTCTTTTACCATTACATACAATGTTCAAATGGTCAGCATTGAATTTTATTGGAAATGTATAATTTTCTTGTTGAAGCCAATGTGCTGAAAGACTATGGACATGTTTAAAAAACTAAATACTGAAATGTAACAAAACCATATTATTCAGAAAGAACTTTGGCTGATACAGAAAATATTAGAAAATAAAGCTGTCAATTGTCATTTGGAAAATAAAAACTATGCTTAACATAGGACAACTGTTTTTTTTTTTTTTTAAGTCAAGCTCTTTTTTTCACCCATATAGTTTATGTGGTAAAATTTTTATTTTAACCATTGTAGTTAGAAATACTATTTCTATACTTAGGCACTTAGCTCCAGACTAGAAAATGAAGTTGCTTCTGGCTAATTCTATCAGTTTAACAAGTGGAATTTGTTGAAGATGAACTAAAAAGGCTGATTTTTCATTATGGGAATGAAAAATCAATGGACCTTTAAATCATCACATTGTCTTTATAAGTTCCAAAGCACAAAATGTAGTGATGTGCATAATGAGCTCAGGAGGCTTAGAGAACATCATGGCCTGTTTGGGCCACAATATTTTCTGCACTCAGAAAGCAGTTCAAGAATTTGAAGCTGAGCAAAATCTAGACATTTACTGAGTTCTTTTTTTCAAGAGCACCTTGGTTCATGGGCAAGAACTTAGTTTTTCCTGACAAAATGGACAAGTGCCTTTCTTTCTTACTTACTTTTTTTTTCTCTTTTGGTACTGGGAACTGAACCCAGGGGTGCTTTACCACAGAGCTACTTCCCCAGACCTTTTTTTAAATTGCCCATGCTGCCCTTGAACTTTATTTATTTATTTATTTATTTTTTAGTTTTCGGTGGACACAACATCGTTGTTTGTATGTGGTGCTGAGGATCGAACCCGGGCCGCACGCATGCCAGGCGAGTGCACTACCACTTGAGCCACATCCCCAGCCCTTGAACTTTAGATTCTCCTACTTCACTGGGATTACAAATGTGTGTCACTGTACCTGTTGTGTGTCAATTTTTTTTTTTTAACAAACAAACTTGATTGGTATTTAATTAAATGGCCAAGTTTGAGTTCATAGATGCATAACCTTGTAAATCAACTAGGAGTTTGTTTGAGTTTGTTGAGTGAGATGAAAAGTGCTCAGAACAGTACCTGACCTAATAAATTCTCAGTACACTTCACCATCACCTTGTTAAGATTAACATTTTTATTTAGTAATATATATCATGGGATAGCGAAACTGTGCACCTTGACACTTGTCTGACAGTTTTGCCACTGGCCGTGTTCACAGACCACAATCCTCTTCCCTGCCACCTGGTCCTTATCCCACATTTTTGGGCAGTGGTTTGCAGACAGGTGCACATCAGCATCACTTGCAGGTTCATCATTTCATCTGACTTCCTTCTTCACTTGGGGTGCTGGCCTCTGTTCCCTGGTTCCTAGGCACTGCTCCTGTGATTTGCTGTCCTGGGCCCTTCTCCACATTGTTAGAAGGGAGCTGAGCCATTGTGGTTGGATGGTAAACACCAGAACATATTTACAGTCCTGCAGAACTTCTAGCACCATGAAGTGTGCAGGCTCTGCAGCCAGCTGCCTGGGTGCTGGCTCAGCTCCTGCTCCAGTTCTGCCCTGGGCCAGTTCATTACACTAGCCCTTCCTGCCTTCATCTGCCATGGCAGACTCCTATATGGTGCTCTGTTGGCATGTGGTCTTAATAATCTACTAAGAAACAAAAACTTAAAATTACCTGATATTAATAAGCAGTCAAAATTAAAAATTTTAACTTATCTTTTTTTTTTTAATATTCCTCATTAGGAGCCTTAGATCTTGGGATAGTAAAATAAATGGAAGCTAGCTGGGTTCAAATTCTGACAGAATGACTCATTGGGAGCACAATTTGGAGCACATTATTGAACTAAGATCAGTCTGTTAGGCCATGGTATTAATACTACCTACTTTATGTCACATAGTTGTTACATGAAGTAAATAAGATAAATGAAATTAAGCACTTTGCATGATGCCCAGCATGGAATAAATAGGAGTTACTAAACTTCAGTGCAGTGGTTTTTAGACCTTATGATTACTGATACCAGATTTAAGATCAAGGTTATCATATAGGGCCCTATTTTCATATATAAATTGAAATTTAGCTCTACTAGTATGTAGAACTGCAGTAGCAGTAGTTTTTTAAATCACTTTTTATGAACTCTTTCAACAAAAAAAACTTAGAAAAAAGTGAACAAAATAGTTACATTGAAAAAGTATATTCACATATGTGCATAATGAGCTAAAGACAGACCTCAGTCAAAAATTTTAGAAAATTCCTAATGAATTTCAGAAGTCTAGTTTGACCCCTGTTGAGCAGTTAGTAAAGAACTTTCACTGTGGTAACACACCCCTCACTTGGCTTTGTTTCATGGAAGAATTTCCAGTCTATTATTTTAGTGCTGTGCTATTATGAATTAGATGAACTAGTTTTCCTGGTTGGTTTTCTATTTGTAACATTCGATTGATAATCAACCCAGATTTGTACGTAAGAGTTGGGACTTTTAAAGTCATTCCAATGTTTTTTTGTATATACACAGCAAAGAGGCTATTTTCCAAATGATGCTATTTTGTCAAAATCATGAATGAGATGCTGCGATTTGACTGGCTTGGTAAGAAGGTCTTCTTTTGGTTTCAGGATGTCCTCTTGTAGGTCACAATTTGCTAAGTGTTTTTTTTTTTTTTAACATAAATGGTGTTGAATTTTATTGAATATTTTTTAACACATCCACAATATCAGTACCTTGATGTGATACTTCCTCTTTATCAGTGTTGTCCAATAGACCTTTCTGCCATGACAGAAATGTACTGTATCTGCACTGCACTGTCAATATGATAGCCACCAGCCCATGTGGTTACTGAGTTCTTGAAATAAGTGGTGGGACTGAGATACTGAAATTTGATTTTGTAAAATTTTAATTAATTTAAATAGTCATACAAGGGCTTTGGTTCCTGTAGTGGATGATTAATATGTAGGTTAGCAGAAAACATTTTAATTGGTGTTCATTATAATTTTCTTTTCCTGATCTTTATCTTTACCTGTCTTCCTTTCTTTGTTTTTTCCTTCCTTTCATTCCCTTTTCCTCCCTCTCTCCCTCACTTTTTCCCTTTCTTTTTCTCCCTTTCTCTCCTTCCCCCATTCCTTCCTTCCTTCCTTCTTTCCTTCCTTCCTTCCTTCCTTCCTTCCTTCCTTCCTTCCTTCCTTCCTACCTTCTCTCTAGCACTGGAGCTCAAGCGCAGGGCCTCATCATGCAAGGAAAGTGCTCTAGCACTGAAACATCCCAGCCTTCAGGAGAGTTTTCAGTTAAAGTCTCCTGAAAGAAAGCTGGGTGCACAAATATGATAATTACAATTTTAGAAATGGGAGGTCCATGCCTTTAATCCCAGTGGCTCGGGAGTCTGAGACAGGAGGATCATAAGCTCAAAGCCAGTCTCAACAAATTAGTGAGATCCTGTCTCAAAAAATAAGGGCTCTGAATGTGGCTCATTGGTAAAGCTCCCCAGGGTTCACTCAGCCATATCAAGGGGGGAAAAAGAATTTTAGAAAAGGGAAGAAACATTTTTTAAATAATACAAGTTGCACAATTTTAGCTTCAATTTAAAATTTATATCTATGCTCAGACTTTATTTATAGAAAAATTCTGTTATTCATTCCTGGAAAACCATGGTACTTAGTTTAAAATTGGAAATGGTCTCCCTTCCTTCCTTCCTTCCTTCCTTCCTTCCTTCCTTCCTTCCTTCCTTCCTTCCTTCCTTCCTTCCTTCCTTCCTTCCTTCCTTCCTTCCTTCCTTCCTTCCTTCCTTCCTTCCTTCCTTCCTTCCTTCCTTCCTTCCTTCCTTCCTTCCTTCCTTCCTTCCTTCCTTCCTTCCTTCCTTCCTTCCTTCCTTCCTTCCTTCCTTCCTTCCTTCCTTCCTTCCTTCCTTCCTTCCTTCCTTCCTTCCTTCCTTCCTTCCTTCCTTCCTTCCTTCCTTCCTTCCTTCCTTCCTTCCTTCCTTCCTTCCTTCCTTCCTTCCTTCCTTCCTTCCTTCCTTCCTTCCTTCCTTCCTTCCTTCCTTCCTTCCTTCCTTCCTTCCTTCCTTCCTTCCTTCCTTCCTTCCTTCCTTCCTTCCTTCCTTCCTTCCTTCCTTCCTTCCTTCCTTCCTTCCTTCCTTCCTTCCTTCCTTCCTTCCTTCCTTCCTTCCTTCCTTCCTTCCTTCCTTCCTTCCTTCCTTCCTTCCTTCCTTCCTTCCTTCCTTCCTTCCTTCCTTCCTTCCTTCCTTCCTTCCTTCCTTCCTTCCTTCCTTCCTTCCTTCCTTCCTTCCTTCCTTCCTTCCTTCCTTCCTTCCTTCCTTCCTTCCTTCCTTCCTTCCTTCCTTCCTTCCTTCCTTCCTTCCTTCCTTCCTTCCTTCCTTCCTTCCTTCCTTCCTTCCTTCCTTCCTTCCTTCCTTCCTTCCTTCCTTCCTTCCTTCCTTCCTTCCTTCCTTCCTTCCTTCCTTCCTTCCTTCCTTCCTTCCTTCCTTCCTTCCTTCCTTCCTTCCTTCCTTCCTTCCTTCCTTCCTTCCTTCCTTCCTTCCTTCCTTCCTTCCTTCCTTCCTTCCTTCCTTCCTTCCTTCCTTCCTTCCTTCCTTCCTTCCTTCCTTCCTTCCTTCCTTCCTTCCTTCCTTCCTTCCTTCCTTCCTTCCTTCCTTCCTTCCTTCCTTCCTTCCTTCCTTCCTTCCTTCCTTCCTTCCTTCCTTCCTTCCTTCCTTCCTTCCTTCCTTCCTTCCTTCCTTCCTTCCTTCCTTCCTTCCTTCCTTCCTTCCTTCCTTCCTTCCTTCCTTCCTTCCTTCCTTCCTTCCTTCCTTCCTTCCTTCCTTCCTTCCTTCCTTCCTTCCTTCCTTCCTTCCTTCCTTCCTTCCTTCCTTCCTTCCTTCCTTCCTTCCTTCCTTCCTTCCTTCCTTCCTTCCTTCCTTCCTTTCTTTCTTTCTTTCTTTCTTTCTTTCTTTCTTTCTTTCTTTTTCTTGGTGGCCTTTTCTTTGCATTGTTGTTTAACACCGGTTTCCAGATTATGGCCCCTTTTTTTTTTAATCTTGTCCAAGTCTAGCTTCACTGTCCTCAATTCTATATTCACAATAGTTCACTAAAATCCTATAGTTCTTCAGCATTTCTTGAACAAATCCTTAGTGTTTTGCCACCATGGCTAATAGGTATATCTGCATTCTTCTCAAATTACATTATAACATTCAGTTTGTCATTTTCTAGTAAAAGCCTAGTTCTTCTGCCTTATAAGATTCTGTATTCTCAGTTGCAGGGCTTTCTGAAGGTCAGGAGCTACATGGGTTGTTAGAATGTGCTAGACCTTAGTGGTGGATTCTGGAGGAAGACCCCTGGTCTATCGTGGCTGCTTTCATTGAAGCTCTGATTACCTTAACTCCTCCTCACACCCAGCCCCAAGATAATAATTCAAAGAGAAGAAAAGGAAATGGAGGAGCACAGACATGGACACCCTGGTAATCCATAAATGTTCACTTCCAATAATTCTGAAGTTTGATCAGAAATTTGGGGGTCTTTTAAACTTCTTCACTCCTTAGGTCTTCTAGGTCAAAAGGTCAGAGGATGTCACTATGACCCTGCAACTTATTTTGGTCATGCTCCTAGAATCCCAACATACTTTTAAAATTTTTATCTCTGAGCCAGGCTTAGGGAAAGATAGACAACCACTACCCACCCTGCCATTAAAGAATTGTTCATATATTAGGCTGTTTCTTATTGCAAACCCTGAGGTGGGCTAGATTCTTCATCCCCTCTCCAGTTTCCAGTTCTACATTAATGTTGCTGGTATGTTTTAGGATGAATCTATGTTAATTCCAGGAGGGTACTTTACCTTCTTCAGGTAGGTACAGACATTCTGAAACCTGAGCACTGTCATCAGGGCATCCCTGTGTCCCAGACATAATATCTTTGAAATTCCAAGTCCTTCATATATGGGGGAAGGGTGAGAGAAAACTTTTACAAGGACTGATATGGAGGTCTTGTTTGCAGTTGGGAGTTTCCTGCAGGTGTGGAGTCAGGGTCTTCTTGACCACAGAAATGTAGGTCTGTGCTAGTTTCTCAAAATTCCTACCTATGGTCTCTTCCTCAACTGTTCTCAGCTGGAGGATTGAGAGGCTGCAATGGAGAGAACTCAGTCTGGGAAGTGTTGAGAAGATTTTGGAGTTGTGCTTCTGATTGGTAGGAACCACAAAGCACTGGATGCATCCAATCTGCAATCTGTTGTCTGAGAGCCTGTCCCTCTTCCCCAGGTTGAGTCAATGGAAAGGAAGCTCCTGGATTTTCAAGCCCAAGTATCCAAACAGGAGAGGCTCCTTCAGAACACAGCTGAAAATAGGGCCCAGTTGGTAACTCCTGCTTTGTGGGGCTCTTTTATTGTTTCAGTGACCAGGACACATGATGTTTTGAAGACGGAAAGGACTAACTTGGAGCTAAAGAATCGATTGCACCTTTCACACTCACAGAGCCTGCGTCAAACACTTCACCGTCTATGATCAGATCTGTAAGTGACTCTGACCTCCTTTGACCTTCCAGAAGCATATATTCTGGTCCACTAGACAGGTCTTAGCTCCTAGATAGCCTCTAGCTAGGGTTCTATCCCTTCACCCTCGTACCCTCTCAGCTCCCTGCCCTGCCCTTGCTCTCCTGTGTCATTGTCTCCTCTTTACCCCAATTTTCCCTCCTTGACATCAGTCAAGCAAGGAGGTGGGAGAAATGCAGTTAAGTTGGTCCTTGAATGAATAAACTTTTAAAGTCTGTAAATTAGTTGTCTACAAGGAGATCTTGAGGCCATTTGTATATTATGGACTTTCCTGAACTACTTTATAAAAAAATTAAATAAGGCATAACCTTATAAATTGACTTGAGTGCACAATATTAGGTTAAGAACAGCAATTTGATTTTGACACATCAGTTTAAAAAAATGAAGGAAGATCCATATGGCCTCATTGCCATAAAAGAAAAAAAATGATAATTAAAAAAAATAACACTGAACTTTAAGGGAAAAAATTTTAAAATATGTGTACCAGATATTGTATACATTTATTTAAATACTGTGCTTATAATTCCCTAGAAATACTTTGAAGAAAAACTTGATATGTAACTGATTGTTTTAAAAATCAGAAATTAAACCATTACACTTAGATGGTAAACATCAGAGGAGCTGAGCATTCTCCTAGGAATGTTCCTAAACTGTACCCTTAGAGCTTTGATCTCTATAGCATGATCAATGATCAAGGGCCTTGATTTAACTGACTCTTGTTTTCTACTTACCTTTGGTTCTTCTCTGAGGATTGCTTTCTTTCCTGAGCCACTTTAGCACAACACTTAAAATATTGCCTCTGTACAGCCTCATCCTGTCCCTGCCAAGTTAACCCAGAAGCCTCCAGTTCCCACTGGCTCCCTCCAGTGTGCAGTCCACCCTCTTTTCTTCCTGATATCTGGTCTGTAACTCCAGGCTTGTCACGACCTGGTTGTATGCCTTTAGCTGGCCTCTTTGTCTCTGTGAGCTGATGCCCCTTATCTGTAAAAGGTGGACCTAGACTTAGATGATGTCTAAGGTCCCTGTCAATTTGACCTCTCCTTATGAAAACTGATACACACACTTAACAGGGAACTTCCCCCAACATCTCCTCTCCAATCACCACAGGGTGTTTCTACATGTGTGTTTTTCATGCTCCATCCTTCTTTTCCTAGGATATGACAAAGGCCTTTAATTCCCTTCAGACTACATAACTTGTAGCATGAACTGGCTCATGAAAAGGAAGTGGTAGGATATGACCACAGAGCATGCAGTGGGATGGTGGCTGGGCCAGCAAGGATTTGGAGGTACAGGGAGACTTCTCCTCTAAGCTGGAACCTGGAATCTCCTCCAGACCCAGTGCATCCCCTTGGCTCATCCTCTTAACCATCTCCCACCCTGTTCCTACCTTCCTCATGCTTTGCCCTCTTTCCGGCCTCTGGGCACTATCACCAGGTCTGACAGTTCCATCTGAACAGGGTTGTTTTGTTTGCTTGCCCATGAAATCCTTAAGGGCCCTGCTGTGTGCTCCTGTCTTGAGAGCCTTGCCTTCTAGGAGCCACACAAGAAGCAAAGCCACCACAGGTCTCTAAAGCATAAGGAAGCCTTGGCCTACCTCCTCCCCTTATCTGAATAACCCTATCTGCTAAGGAGCATCTGGGCCCTCTTCCTTCAAAGCTGGTGCAGGTCTGAAGAGGTGATCAGAGATGTATCCTACTAGGGTAGGCAGAAAGACAAAATTACTTCCTGACAGTGATGAAATACCCATAGCCAAATACTACCAGGTCCAGCATTAAGGAAAGAGCACCTAAGATTGCATGGTAAACTTTGTGACACTGCTTCTTAACAGCATCTGTGGCACAACACCTGCCACAGCATGGTTCTCACCTCAGCAGCTCTCCTCAGATAATCAGCTTGGGGACAACAGTTGCCCCCTACACATAAGTCTTATGGTCCCAACATGGCATTCCTTGGCAGTCCTAGAAGTACCCTAGTGAGCAGCAGGGCACTGCTGGACAGTGTCAGTGGTGTTCAGCAAGCACCTTTCACAGATCCACACCTCACCAGGTAGCTCCTCTGAGCCAAGCCAGCTGGACTTTGCACTGCATCATCAGGTCTGAGCTCTTTGAGTCCATGTGGGGAAGGATATTGGTGACTTCAAAGAGGCCCTCTCATTCATAGCTTATCACAATCTTCTTCCTTTATTAACATGTTCTCCAAAATTTACTGCCCTCCTGTCCTCCATTAAGTATGTTGTCCCATTTTATTAACCTGACTTCCCTCAGAAAGGAGACTGATGTCCAAACCAAGCCTATGCAAAGTCTTGCATATGGCAGCCCTCTCCTTGTTTTTTAGTGGTGTGGGCAAGACACCAATTGTACTGAAGTCTGTTTTTTTGTCTTCAGAGTGTTCCTAGGATGTGAGGAGGTGTGTATACATGTATGATAGATTTTTTTTTTATGTTGCTGTAGCCATACGTTAAAGGCCAACATCACTCATGGACATGGAGGGTGAAACAGAATAACAGTCTGTCAGTGACATGTTTCTTTTAAAGCAAATAGTTTATTTTCTTTCTTTCATTCCTTTTTTCTTTTGGCTTTGTTTCCCATTTCTAGACCAGTCCCTAGAACAAGTGTTAAGAATAGAAAATAAAATAAGCAAAAGTCAAAAAACCAAAGGATGAATGTTTTCTCTGATAAGAGGATGGTGATTCATAATGGGAGGGGGAAGCGGTGTAGAGAAGAATGAAGGAACTTTGTATTGGGCAGAGGGGAGTGAGGGAAGGGGAGAGGATGTGGGAAGGACAGTGGAATGAAAAGGACATCAGCATCCTATATACATGTGTGATTACACTACTGGTGTGACTTCACCATGTTCAGCCAGAAGAAGGAGAAGTTGTGCTCCATTTGTGTACAGTGTGTCAAAATGCATTCTACTGTCATGTATAACTACTTAGAAAAAATTTTAAAAGATTATAAAAATTTAAACAAAGACTATAAAATAAAAACATCATGAAGAAACCATATTCGCTAATTCTGAAGTCTAAGTTTAAAAATTACAATTTTCCCTCTTTGCAATTTTGCAAAAATATCCAATCTAAGATATGATGGAGTGATTCTTAAACTTGATGTGCCTTTGCAGTTTTCACAGGGAAGGACATATTTTGCTGTTTGTTCTGCAGCATTAAAACTCAGGAGTCTGGATGGCAATGGAAATACAGGTCTCTTTCCATTGTGGGTTGAGTAAAATAGAGGAGAATATTTTCTTTCATGAGTCTCCATTGTTGGTGAGTCAGTGTCATTGAAAGCTTTTATTAGAACAGAGGGCACAGTGGTAAAAAAGACAGGAAATACCCAAGTGTATATGTAACTAGGCTGTGTTAGCCAGAAACCTGTCTCAGTGCATGGTCCCCTTTACAGTGCCCAACAGGGCCAGGCAGTTCATTGGCCTCCATCCTCAGTATAAAGAAGATCAAGGTTAAAACAATTAGAAGATTTTCATTTCAAAGGCTGTCTGTTTCACCATCAGCTATGGGATTGTGGGAACAACTTCCCTGGCTGCAATGGCAAGTGCTTTAGTGGGAGTTGAACTCTCATCTAGGATCTGCATCTTTCTGTAAGTATCCCAGGTGATTCTGATGCAGGCACAATTTAACACATTGGTGATGATTCTGATACACACATTGTGCATGTCACTGAGTCACAACAATGAATTTATTTATGAACCTTAATTGAAAATTGTATCATTCCATAAATTTTGAAATAAAAATTTAAAATAATCCTTCAGAAAATTCTTGTGTCCTTTTACCTTCCACAATTAAAATAAAGCTATTACTCTACAATGATGTCCTAGAAATAGTTAAGAATGAACAGAAACAATGGCAGCTAGAACAAAAACTGTAATCATTATCAATGAATCCAGGACCATTACCAGCAGCAACAACAAAAGACTCTTCAAGAGACCTCCCTGGGTAGAGACATGGCCACTCCTATGGGGAGATGTGAAGTCAACCTGCATTTCACCAGGTGTTTTAAGGATTTGTATGACTGCTTTTGCCTTTATAATACAGAGGAATTTGCTGGCAAAATTAGCTGAATGGTTGGAAAGTCCTCAGACTTATTATTGAATTTAAAGATAAAGCATCCAATGGTAAGGACCTCTGGCCCTGAGGTTATTGCAGAAGCCTGCAAAGTTCTCTCCTTTATCTCTGTCCCTAAGGGCTGGTTGCCTTTATAAAATAATCAGTGATCACAGGACAACTCAAATAGTCACACTTAACAAATCAGCTTACTTCAGAAAATAGAGTGAAAGCCCCATAAAAGGGGAAGAAAAGTCCCAGAAAAGAGGACAAAAAGAAAACAGAGGACAAGTACCTATTGTATCACTTCAAATATGTAATATTATCTCCTGACCTGCTGACCTAAGACCTTCAGAATTTACAGAGAATTCATCATGTCCCTCAGATCTCCTCACTGCTGAGGTGAGTGACAGAGGCACTAGGGATGATTTTCCATTGCTGCAGTAACATATTTCCACAAGCATCATGGCTGAGGAGAACACAAATCCATTATGTCAGAGTGGTAGGTTAGGAGTCCACAGAAGGTCCCACTGGCTTAAAATCACTGGGGAACAGGGCTGTCACCCAGTGGAGGATCTCAGGCACATCCTGCTTCCTTGATTTTTCTGGCTCTAAAAGCCACCCACTTCTTGGCTGGTGGCTTCTTCCTTCACCTCATTCCTGATTTAATTCTTTTGTGTGTGTGTGTGTGTGTGTGTGTGTGTGTTTGTGTGTGTGTGAACTAGGAATAGGAGGAAATTATTCTTAATGACAAAATGCATCTATGAAGAACAAACAACTTATACAGGTACTAGTGACATGCTGAATATTCCCCATGTAACCTAGGAAACAAGGTGAGGATAGCGTCTGGAACCATGTTCACTTACTATCATGCTGGATATCTTAGTCCACAAAATAAGGAAAAATAAAGACAAGCCGAGAGAAATAAAGTGCAGAAATGAAGATGTTAAACTACTTTTATTCACAAAAAAAATGTATGTAGAAAATCCTAAGAAATTTTCCTAAAACTGTTGGCATTACTTTGTGATATTGCCAGGGTCATAGGATTCAAGGTTAATGAACAAACCCCCAAAAGTATCAACAAAGGAAGAAATATATCATGGAGAAGAATTGGAAAACTTTAGTGTTATCAAATAAGTTATTGTTTCTTTACATGTGCTGAGTTTCCAGTGTTAGTTGAAAAACCTCCCCAATGCCAATGTTATACATCTACTATCTTGAAATTCATATTTAAGTTAATTTTCCTTTACATTTTAGGCTTATATCTATTTATAAATTATTTTTGAGTAGGATGAGACAGTGGCCCAGCATCATTTCCTTCTAGATGGACACCTACTTGTGACAGAATAGATGATTTTCTTTTAAAAGCTATCCTTGCTTCCACTGATTTGATATATCATTAGCATGTTTGTTTATATGCCAATATTATCATGTTTTTCAAGTTCATGAAATAGAATTGTTTTAGTCAAGTTTTTCTCACTGTGAACAAAATACCCAAAAAGAACAACTTGCAGGAAGAAAAGTGCCTGTGCAACTAAATATAGATGGAATAATTTGTCATACATTCTTTGCTATCTGAGACTTCTTTTGCTCAGCATATTATTTCTGAGATTCTTTCCTGTTATTGCTAGTATCTGTTGTGTTTTTTTATTGCTGAGTAGTATTCTATTGTAAGGATTATAACTTGTTTTAGCCATGCACTTTCTAATGGACATGTTGATTGCTTCCATTTGGAATTGCTCTTGAGTACTGCACTTCTGAAGTTCATGTCACAGGTCCTTTTGTAGTTTTGTGCTTCTATGTCTGGTGACAGCATTGACGGGTCATATGATAAATGTATGTTCACCTAGAGCAGCCAACAAACTGTTTGTCAAAGTGATTGTAACATTTATCCCTTTCACCAACAGTGAATGGAGCTGCAGTTGTTTGTTCTAAATCCTTCCAACACTTGGCAAGGTCATTTGAATTTTAGAAATTGTGATGCATGTGAGTTGGTCTTCATTTTTGTTTTCCTATGACTCGTGCTTTTGAGAATCTTTTCAGGTGCTCTTTGATGTTTACATTCGCTTCTTTGTGTAGTATGAGTTGAAATATTTGATCCCTCTTTAAGTTGCTTGTCTTATTATTGCCAAGTTAGAAACTTTTATGTGGCCTTAAGTATATAAATTTTAATAATTTAATAATAGATATAAACCTAAAATAAGATATATGAATAATGTTAATCAATCAAGTATATTATTATTATTATTATTATTATATGTGACTTGTCTTTTCATTTACTTGATGGAATCTTTCAAACAGTAGAAGTTTATGATTCCAATGGTGTTCATCATTTTTTAACCTTAATAGTTTGTCTTTTTTGTATGTCAAATATAAGAAATCATTGCCAATGTAAACAAAACTTTTTCTTCTTGGTTTCCATCTCCAAGGTTAGTGCGGCTTTATTTTAATGCAGAAAATAGAAGGTCATTTAAAAGCTGGAATAATTATGAGGGAGCACCTGGACAATCTGCGCTGATGGTCATGGGGAGGTCGCGAGGGGAGGCTGTTGGCAGTTGGGTGCTGTGTACCCCTTTGCACCCACTGGGGAGCACTGCATGAGGAGCTGGTCGGTGGTCACGGGGTGAGAGGCTGGTGTCACTGCAGAGGTAGCGCCAGTGCATAAGGCAGCCCAGGGGCGGGTAGTGCTCCCCAACAGGGCGAGGAGCGTAGACATCTCATTGGGCACAATCTCGGGGTGAGCAGGCACTGGGCCGGCAGGGCGTAGGAGGGCTGGGCAGAGGGGCGGAGGTCCGGTGTTGTGGGCTCCCTGCTGCTCCAAGAGCTCTGGGGGCTGCAGAGCTTGGGTGAGTTTGGGCCCTTGCCGCAAAAGATCACCCCAAAGAAGAGGAAAATGGACCAGAGAACTGCAAGCAGGGGGATCCTGCATGTTGGACAAATGCATCACAAGTGTAGGGAATGTGGGAAAGACTTTAGTCCTAAAGCTACACTGTCCAGCACGAGAGGATCCATGTTGGAGAAAGGCCTTATGAGTGCAATGAAAGTGGGAAAGCCTTCAGTCAAAAAGGCAACCTTATTCAGCCCAAGAGAATCCACACAGGAGGATTGCCTTATAAGTGTGGTAAAATTGGAAAATAATTTAGCCATCATTCTAACCTAATTGTACACTAGAGAGTACACAGGAGAGCAAGGCCTCACAAGTGCAATGATTGTGGGAAAGTCTTCAGACACAAATCCACATTTGTTCATCATAAAAGTATCTATAGTGGAGAAGATCATTATGATTGCAGTGAGTGTAGGAAATCCTTTGGCCACAAACACACTCTCAGTAAACAACAGAGAAGTCACACTGAGACAAAGCCTTTTGAGTGTGTTCCTGACTAGGCCTAGGAAATGCTGCTTGGTGGGCTGGCCACAAGGTGGAAAACAGGTGGGCTGAAGGGGGAAGGGCAGGATGGAGCAGGCCAGGACACATTAATTAACAACCTTTTGGCTCCCTGTAGGAAGGGGCAAATCCTGGGACAGTTAACCCTGGCAACAGACTGGAGCAGGGGCAGGTTCTTGATAAGGGTGGAGGAAGGTTTCTGATAAATTAACATTTCAATCCCCCAGGAGACATCTCCAACTTCCTGGACTCACTCAAAATTGGCCTCCTTGATCTGACCTGAGGATTTG
>NW_026006769.1:49294-60853 GCF_001458135.2 Marmota marmota marmota
GAAAGGAGGGGTGGGACTGGCTTGTCTCTGGTCTGACTCAATCTCTGGTTTTAGCTCCCAGTTCGCTATTTCATAAGGGCTTGGTTAGAGTCCCTTCACGTCGCCTCCTGAGCCAGGCGGGCGGGGCCTTTCACCGGTTGGGCGGGGTCGTTCGTAGAGCCTGGCAGGCGGGGCTGTTCGCAGTGCCAGGCGGGCGGGAGCTGTTCACCCGAGGGGGGGGAGGGGAGTCGTTTGCAGTGCCGAACCGCCGGGGGTGGTTCACAGAGCCAGGCCGGCAGGGGCCCGGGCAGGCAGCGGCTGTTTGAATGTTCGCCGCCGGGCTAGCAGCGGCCTTTAGGTGGCGGCCGGTGGGACTGGGCCCCTGCGCCTTGTGGCTGAGACAAACTGACACTTCCAATAAACTTACTAATTCCCGGCAGGTCTAATTTTGCGAGAAGTTTCTCAGCAGGTAGCATGTGGGTGTATTAATGGGTCTCTCTGATCCCGTTACTGTGGAGGTATTGAAAGTGCTGCCTCCTCGCCGGCCGCCATGTTGGGTCCTGTAATCATTATCAATGAAACCAGGGCCATTAGCAGCAGCAACAACAAAAGACTCTTCAAGAGACCTCCCTGGGTAGAGACATGGCCACTCTTATGGGGAGATGTGAAGTCAACCTGCATTTCACCAGGTGTTTTAAGGATTTGTATGACTGCTTTTGCCTTTATAATAAAGAGGAATTTGCTGGCAAAATTAGCTGAATGGTTGGAAAGTCCTCAGACCCATTATTGAATTTAAAGATAAAGCAGCCAATAGTAAGGACCTCTGGCCCTGAGGTTATTGCAGCAGCCTGCAAAGTTCTCTCCTTTATCTCTGTGCCTCAAGTGCTGGTTGCCTTCATAAAATAATCAATGATCACAGGACAACTCAAATAGTAACACTTAGCAAATCAGCTTACTTCAGAAAATAGAGTGAAAGCCACATAAAAGAGGAAGAAAAGTCCCAGAAAAGAGGACAAAAAGAAAACAGAGGACAAGTACCTATTGTATCACTTCAAATATGTAATAGTATCTCCTGACCTGCTGATCTAAGACCTTCAGAATTTACAGAGAATTCATCATGTCCCTCAGATCTCCTCACTGCTGAGGTGAGTGACAGAGGCACTAGGGATGATTTTCCATTGCTGCAGTAACAAATTTCCACAAGCGTCATGGCTGAGGAGAACACAAATCCATTATGTCAGAGTGGTAGGTTAGGAGTCCACATAAGGTCTCACTGGCTTAAAATCACTGGGGAACAGGGCTGTCACCCAGTGGAGGATGTCAGGCACATCCTGCTTCCTTGATTTTTCTGGCTCTAGAAGCCACCCACTTCTTGGTTGGTGGCTTCTTCCTTCACCTCATTCCTGATTTAATTCTTTTTTTGTGTGTGTATGAACTAGGAATAGAATGAAATTATTTTTAATGACAAAATGCATCTATGAAGAACAAACAACTTATACGGGTACTAGTAACATGCTGAATATTCCCCATGTAACCTAGGAAACAAGGTGAGGATAGCTTCTGGAACGATGTTCACTTACTATCATGCTGGATATCTTAGTCCACAAAATAAGGAAAAATAAAGACAAGCCGAGAGAAATAAAGTGCAGAAATGAAGATGTCAAACTACTTTTATTTACAAAAAAAAAAAAAATGTATGTAGAAAATCCTAAGAAATCTTCCTAAAATTGTTGGTATTAATTTGTGATTTTGCCAGGGTCATAGGATTCAAGGTTAATGAACAAACCCCCAAAAGTATCAACAAAGGAAGAGATATATCATGGAGAAGAATTGGAAGACTTTAGTGTTATCAAATAAGTTCCTTTTTCTTTACATGTGCTGAGTTTCCAGTGTTAGTTGAAAACTCCCCAATGCCAATGTTACACATGTACTATCTTGAAATTAATATTTAAGTTGATTTTCCTTTACATTTTAGTCTTATATCTATTTATAAATTATTTTTGAGTCTGATGAGACAGTGGCCCAGCATCACTTCCTTCTAGATGGACACCTAATTGTGCCAGAATAGATGGTTTTCTTTTAAAAGCTATCCTTTCTTCCACTGATTTGATATATCATTAGCATATTTGTTTATATGCCAATATTATCATGTTTTTCAAGTTCATGAAATAGAATTGTTTTAGTCAGCTTTTTCTCACTGTGAACAAAATACCCGAAAAGAACAACTTGCAGGAAGGAAAGTGCCTGTGCAACTAAATATAAATGGAATAATTTTTCATACATTCTTTGCTGAGACTTCTTTTGCTCAGCATATCATTTCTGAGATTCTTTCCTGTTATTACTAGTATCAGGATTTTTTTATTGCTGAGTAGTATTCCATTGTAAGGATTATAACTTGTTTTAGCCATGCACTTTCTAATGGACATGTTGATTGCTTCCATTTGGAATTACTCTTGAGTACTGCACTTCTGAAGTTCATGTTACAGGTCCTTTTTTTAGCTTTGTGCTTCTATGTCTGGTGACAGCATTGACGGGTCACATGATAAATGTATGTTCACCTAGAGCAGCCACCAAACTGTTTTTCAAAGTGATTGTAACATTTATCCCTTTCACCAACAGTGAATGGAGCTGTAGTTGTTTGTTCTAAATCCTTCCAACACTTGGCATGGTCATTTGAATTTTAGACATTGTGATGGATGTGAGTTGGTCTTCATTTTTGTTTTCCTATGACTCATGCTTTTGAGCATCTTTTCAGGTGCTCTTTGATGTTTACATTCTCTTCTTTGTGTAGTATGGGTTGAAATATTTGATCCCTCTTTAAGTTGCTTGTCTTACTATTGCCAAGTTAGAAACTTTTATGTGGCCTTAAGTATATAAATTTTAATAATTTAATAATAGATATAAGCCTAAAATAAGATATCTGAATAATGTCAATCTATCAAGTATATTATTATTATTATAAATATTATATGTGACTTGTCTTTTCATTTACTTGATGGAATCTTTCAAACAATAGAAGTTTATGATTCCAATGGTGTTCATCACTTTTTAACCTTAATAGTTTGTCTTTTTTGTATGTCAAATATAAGAAATCATTGCCAATATAAATAAAACTTTTTCTTCTTAGTTTCCGTCTCCAAGGTTAGTGCCGCTTTATGTTTAATGCAGAAAATAGAAGGTCGTTTAAAACCTGGAATAATTATGAGGGAGCAGGGGACGCGCAGCGCCTGGCCAATCTGCGCTGATGGTCACGGGGAGGTCGCGAGGGGAGGCTGTTGGCAGTTGGGTGCTATTCACTCCTTCTCACCGACTGGGGAGCACTGCATGAGGAGCTGGTGGGTGGTCACCGGGTGAGAGGCTGGTGTCACCGCAGAAGGAGCGCCAGTGCGGAGGGCAGCCCAGTGGCGGGTAGCGCTCCCCACCAGGGCGAGGAGCGGAGACATCTCATTGGGCACAATCTCCGGTGAGCAGGCACTGGGCTGGCAGGGCGTGGGAGGGCTGGGCGGAAGGGCGGAGGTCCAGTGTTGTGGGCTCCCCACTGCTCCAGGAGCTCTGGGGGCTGCAGAGCTTGGGTGAGCTTGGCCCTTGCCGCAAAAGATCACCCAAAAGAAGAGGAAAACAGACCAGAGAACTGCAAGCAGGGGGATCCTGCATGTTGGACAAATGCATCACAAGTGTAGGGAATGTGGAATGCCTTTAGTCCTAAAGCTACAGTGTCCAGCTCTGGAGGATCCACGCTGGAGAAAGGCCTTAGGAGTGCAATGAAGGTGGAAAAGCCTTCAGTCGAAAAGGCAACCTTATTCAGTCCAAGAGAATCCACACAGGACAATTGCCTTATAAGTGTGGTGAAATTGGAAAAGAATTTAGCCATCATTCTAACCTAATTGTACACCAGAGAGTACACAGGAGAGCAAGGCCTCACAAGTGCAATGATTGTGGGAAAGTCTTCATACTCAAATCCACATTTGTTCATTATAAAAGTATCTATAGTGGAGAACATCTTTATGATTGCAGTGTGTGTGGGAAATCCTTTGGCCACAAACACACTCTCAGTAAACAACAGAGAATTCACACTGAGACAAAGCCTTTTGAGTGTTCCTGACAAGGCCTAGGAAATGCTGCTTGGTGGGCTGGCGAAAAGGTGGAAAACAGGTGGGCTGAAGGGGGAAGGGCAGGATGGAGCAGGCCAGGACACACTAATTAACAACCTTTTGGCTCCCTGTAGGAAGGGGCAATTCCTGGGACAGTTAACCCTGGCAACAGACTGGAGCAGGGGCAGGTTCTTGATAAGAGTGGAGGAAGGTTTCTGATAAATTAACATTTCAATCCCCCAGGAGACATCTCCAACTTCCTGGACTCACTCAGAATTGGCCTCCTTGATCTGACCTGAGGATTTGACTGTCTATACTGACTGCCTGTCTAATTCTGGCTTCAGAACCTCAGATGTCAGCAAAGATGGCTTATCCTGCTGCTGCTGCTGCTGCTGCTGCTGCTGCTGCTGCTGCTGCTGCGAGTATACTTACAGAAACCTCTGGAACATGCTTTCTGCTGGCTTACCACTAGTTCACTTTTCAGTTAGTCAACCTCTTTTATATCTACCTATGGTAATTGGAATTCACTAGGAAACTTAATGGATGGAATATTAACTTAGTTTAATGATTAAATTTATTAAAAAGAAAAGCATTTTGTTTTCATTCTTAGAGTTTCATTAATATATATTCTACCTCAGGAAATACTCTCTGCATAATTTTATGGAACTCTGAAAACTAAGAAAACAATTCATTATCTCTCAGTGTTTCTTAGACTTTAGTGTGCAAATTAGCCACTTAAAGTTCTTGGTTTAAATGAGATGCTTAGGCCCTATCACATAGATTGTGATGGGTGTGGCCCAATATATACATTTCAGAATTTGCAGGTGATTCAAACATTAGGTTTTGAGAAATTCTTTTCTTGAGACTACTATAATATTTTACCCTCCAACAGCACAAGGAGTCTATGAAATTGAAATTAGTATGTTCTTCTTCCAGGACTGGGCTTTGAAACAATTTCTAGTAAAGCCTTGAGCTTCAGTGCTTAACTAAAGAGGATGTGCTAATTAGGAGGTTAGCTTTGTCAAGTTTGGAATAATTTAAATTTATATATTATGAATTGATAGGGACTATTTAAATCACCTATAATTCTACAAACATTTCTTTAGTTGCTGGCACTTCTTTATTTAATTTCTTCTAACAGCTGCAGAAATGAATTTGGCAGGGCCCTGAGACCTTCCTTGGATCCCTCTCTAAGTTACCTGCTGCAGACCACTCATATCTACCTGTTGCCCCTCAGTGGTATCTACTTACACCAAGCCCTCTCTCTCCTCCCCAGAAAACACACCTGATGCCTCCTGGCATAATAATGTAATCCCACAGGATACAAAGCCTCCTTAACCCACCTCCCACCCAGGTTCTCAGCATGTCTGTTAAAACTAGAATGACAGCAAGGCCCACAGCAGCACCTTCATTCTAATGGCAGCAAGAAGATGCAGGTAAATCTCTCAAATTTCTTTTCATACAGCTCTTCTCTTCTCTGGAGCCCAGCCTGGAGCAAGGCCCAGCCTGTGAACCCACATTCAGAAGGTTTCACAAAGATCTATTTATCCCTTTGAGGGACTTATCTAAAAGTGGAGAGGGGCAGGCCTTCTCAGCTCCAAAGGCATGGGACATGTTTCTTATGCTCAGGCAAGTCAGAAAAAAACTGTCTTGAGAAGAATATGATGACATGTTGATAGATACACTCCTAAGTAGTTAGGTTTTGTGGCTCAGCATTTGCTTCCTCTCACTGTAAGTTGAAATGTATTCTTTCATTTGTGTATTTAGATTAATGTAGATTAATCTAAGTATTTAGATTAGTAGTTTCTCAAAATTCAAATTTCTTTACCATCAGCATGTGTCTGCTATGTGTATTAGATTTATATTAAAGTAAAAAAATAAAAAGAAAAAAGAAAAAAAAAACTGTCTTTAAACTTGGAATGTGTGAGGGCCTGGATGAAGGTCTTTGACAAGGTTGAAGAAATGGATTTGAAAATAGCATCATAAAATGAGTGCAGCTAATTATGTCCCCTACCTCTGTCCCCTACATAGACCATTTTCCTTAAGTCCATGATGATATCTCAATAAATCTCCCCTGATATTGGCAGTTTGTCTTCTAGCAAAGGCACACACTGGTTAATATTCCACTAATAAATTTTCCTTTGATCTGGGACATATTACTTCTCTATTAATCACAGTTTTATCCATAATCATGCCTCTAATGCATACAACAGAAGCCAGTGAAACCTATAGAATGTGTTTGCTCTTAGAGAAAAGAGCTCCAAATCCTGCCCAGAAGGAGCAGCAGGGCCTCCTCCTAACAAGCAGCCTTCAGCTAGGGTCAGGGAACAGCACTGGACTCCAGGGACAGACAGTGGTGGCTGCTTCACTGTTGTATGCTGATTGCAAGTCCTTTGTGTATAAACTGAGGGGTGGGATGACTGGGTCAAATAGTAGTTCCATTCCACATTTTCTTAGAAATATCTATATTGCTTTCCATAGTGGTTGCACCAATTTTCAGTCTCACCAGCAATGTATGAGTGTACATTTCCCCCACATTCTTGCCAACATTTATTGTTGCTTGTATTCTTGATGATTGCCATTCTGACTGGAGTGAGGTGGAATCTCAGTGTAGTTTTGATTTGCATTTCTCATGACTATGATACACCAGTTATCAGTGATGAGATCTGCTTCCTCACATGTTTAAGTATAACTTTAAAAAGGGTGCAGAGGCAAGAATATAAAACAGGGCTTATTTATAAAGGGGTAATGCAAACTTCTCCTGTGAAAGAGAAGGGGGCCATAGCTAGTATCCTGGTGTCCCAAAGAGTGAGAGCATTCTGTCTTCCTTTGCTTTCCTGCTCTCTTCTCCTTATCTCTTTCCTTCCTGCATGTGTGACTAGGCCCAGGAGATTGCCCAGGTGGGATGGTCAAAAGGTGAGAAGCAGATGGGTTGGAGGGGCCAAGATGGAGTGATGTGGGCAGGAAGTGGTCCCAGGGTGCATCAATTAACAATTTTTACAACTCCCTGAAGGGAGGGAGAATCCCTGGGACAGGTTACCTTAGCAATAGGTTGGAGCTTTGGCAGGTTATCTTGATAAGGGTGGAGGAAGGGCTCTGAAGACGTTAAGATTTCAGTTCCTCAGAGGTGGTCTCCAACTTCCTGGACCTAAACTGGACTCCCTTCTCTAGATCTGATTCTTGCCTATGTACACTGAATGTCTGTCTTTAATTCTGCCTTCAGCTAGAGATATTGAACATTTTTTTTCATATATTTGTTGATTGATTGCATTTATTCTTTGAAGTGTCTGTTCAGTTTCTTTGTCCATCTATTGATTAAGTTATTGGGTGTTTTTTTTTGAGTTTTTAATATATCCTGGAGATTAATGCTCTATCAGAGGTGAGTGTGATGAAGATTTTTTCCCCATTCTGCGGCTTCTGTTTTCATGTCATTGATTGTGTCTTTGCTGTGAAGAAGTTTTTAAATTTGAATCCATCACAATTATTGATCTTGATTTTACTTGTGCACTATAGGAGTCTTGTTAAAGACATCAATTCCTAAGATGTCATGGTAGAGATTTGGGCCTTATTTTTCTTCTATTAGGCACAGGGTCTCTGTCCTAGTGCCTAAGTCTGTGATCCATTTTGAGTTGATTTTTGAACAAGGTGAGAGATAGGGGTGACATTTCATTTTGCTACATGTAGATTTTTACTCTCTATTTTTTTTGCATACTTTACAAAGAAAAAAAAGAGCATAGGCTATCTCTGCTCTAGTGCTTTTCAGTATGCCGTAGCTAGCTAAACTGCCACTTAGGAAGGCTTTATATGAAGAATCAAGTACAGACCTTCCATATATTTAATTCTCCAAATGGAATACAAGGTAATGGTGAAGAGTTAATTGCTAAGAGGATACTTAATGGGAGAGGTGAGAGTTGGGTGTAACACACTCCTGGAGTAACATGAGCTCCCAGTGAAATGCTTACTGATCTGACACTCACTGGAAGCAGGGAAAGGTTGTGTACTCACCCATGGCACACTCATCCTCATATCTGTGCAGTCTGCCTCTTTGTAGCCCTGCAGGCAGGTGCAGATGTCCTTCCCATTCAGAGTTTGGTGTCACACATTGCCCCCTTGTGGCTAGGATTGCTGATGCAGGTATCATCCAGATTAGAGACCTGTTCAGAGTGGGGCAAGTGTGGAGAGAGAAAACATCCCTCACTTGGAGAAAAACTTTCTATTTGATAGAAGAGGGGAAGCCTTATGAGGGGCTCCTCAGAATGAAACATAAAGATTTAAAGGCAACATCCCCTTCACTTGGTCCTATTGCATGACACACTGTAGCATCAGCAAAGCAACTAGCTGCTCTACACAAGCTCATGTTCCAACCCTGAGCCCTCAACTAGACATCTCCTCCAGGGCAGAAATGTATAGAGGACAGAAAATTAGATTAGATTAGGGAGTCAGGAACATATGTATATTCTCTGGATTGTCAGATTTAGCAAATAAAATAGAAGATACACAATTAAATTTAAATGTCCAATAAACAGAAAACATTTTCAATGTAACTGTGTAATATATCCAAAGCATCCAGATGTTTTATCTGGCATCCTCATTCCCTGGAAGTCTCTTTTGTACTTTGAAGTGGATTATGTCCCAAATGTATCTTATCCTTATAATGTTCCAGGCTCCCTGGGAGGGAAGGTCTGTGATTCTGGTTCATGGAATTCCAGGTCCATGTCCATAATGTCCTCCAAATGCACTCCAGGCTAGTCCCAATACTGTAACCATGTCCGAAAGCAAACTCTTTTCTCTGTTCCTCTAAACCTGTTCCAGTGTTGCTGCATTAGAAAATATCTTTCCATTCCACCCCCTTGTAGTTGGAAACTTTGGACATGCTTTTGACTGTTTCTTCCCATTGTTCTCCATATTCATTTTAATCAAAAAATCTCATGAACTCTACCTCTGAGTAATCTTGTGATTCTACCTATAATGCCAATACCTTCATCTCATCTAAGTCCTGTAATCCATGACCTCCTGAGTCATTATTGCTTCGCTTGTGAAGGACAGGTCTTCCAAAAATGTAAATTGGATTATGCCACACATGATTTAAAGCATTTCGTGGAGTTATAATTGTTCTTATCACAAAGTCTAAAATCATTAATATGCATGACCAACATATCTATAAATTGTTATCTTGTGATGACAAAATGAAGCCCCACTGTTTTCTAAAGGTTTTGAAAACACTCAAATATCTGAAGATAATCATTTTTTTTTAACCCATGGCATGATTTGGAGTCTATCCCAAACATAGGAGTAATTCTACCCTGTAGCAGAAATTTCAATACTCCAAACAAACAAAACAAAACAAAAAAGGAAGATGTGGAAAAGGTTAAAGGGATTCATTTATTTTCTATTAAGGGACATGCACAGAACATAACACCCACATTGTTCACAGCGTTCCATTTAAAAGCAGAAAAATCCTTGTGTGCACATGGCCCTGTCCTCAGATAGGTGTGACATGATGGGGGAGACACAGGGCAGAACTTGTGTTCAGTTCTGAGTACTGAAGCTTTCTAAGGATGGACACATAGGGGACAAAACAATGCAACTGCACTCACTGACCTAGGGCTTATTCCAGTAAAGAACAGGCACTAGGCCTTGCCTGGGCAGAAAACATCTGCCAGACTTGAATGAAGCTGGTTCACCTCTATGGGCAATATGATGAGGAAAAGGCTGCAAAGGGTGAGGCAGCAGACTCCCAAACAGAGATGTAGGGTTGTATCTTCATCTTCCACACAACTATGCAGACCCTTGCCATAATAAATGGAGTACCTTTGGCATGTCCTGTGTAGAGACAATGGTCATAGATTTAATAGCATTTCTATTCACATACGAACATGGAATTGTTCAACACAGTGTCCTAGGAGATTAGGGCTTAGTAGATATTTTCACTGAGAACTCAGGACTGAACATTATTTTCTATCAGATATATAAGGAATTTAAAGTCTTTATCTCTTTTTGAAATTCAGTGTGGCTGGTGAAGTCAATTTTGTTCTTTTTTCATTTTTTAATCTTTTTTTGGGGGGGCACATGATTTTCTTTTTTAATCTGGAAATTTCTAGAATGTTTGATGCTCAGTGTTTTGGAATATGAGGAAAATGAATCTAGTTGGAAAGAATTTAATGTTTTTCCAAAAAGATATCCAGTTATCATAATTATTATGTAATCCATTCTTTTCCCCACTGAGTTAAAACACCAAATTTATCATATTTTGGGTCAACATATAAATTTCAATTTCAAGCTGGAATGCTTATACTTTTGTAATGCCTTATTTAATATTCTGTCTTCAATGACACAGCATTTTGCTTAATTCAATATGTATTTAAAATAATCTTCTATGGCATACTCTTCCACAATACTCCTTTCATGTGTTTTAATAAAGTATTATTTCTTATTCAAATTCAAAGTAATTCCATTTGGATTTGTGTGGTTTGTACATATAACCATAAAATGTTAGCTATCGTCCCACAAGGAACATGATATATCTTTGTATAATATTTAAGATCCCATATTAATAGCTTAAACTTTCTTCTTACAAGTCTTGCATGCTTTTTGTTGAATTTATTTTTCTTGGTTAATATTTTATGGCTTTTGGATTCTGAAGATGGTGGCGAAGGGAGTGCATTACCCCCGTGTACCGCATCACTGTGCGGGAGAATGATGAGTTAGAATGGCTAAAAGCTATATTGTTAGGAATTTCCAGCAAAATTGGGGTGCTCCAAAACCTAGAGGAAGGATTTCCATCGCACGAGGATCAGCTACGGGGGCTCAAATGCGAGAGATTTGTCCGCACGGAGGGTCACGCTGCTTATTCAGCAAATCGCCCCACGGCTAGAGTCTGAGGCGTGCGCAGGAAAATGAGGAGATACAGCGCTGCAGTTTCTGTGGGCTTCTGCCAGCTGTGAAATCACTGTACTCAGTGCTGAATTCTGGGTTTGAGATGGGGGAAAGAAGCGGTCCAATTCGGTTCTCAACACAGGTCAGACCACAGAGGAAGCCAGCGGACACCATCTTGGAGAGCTGACGTCACCATCCCTGTTTCCGACTGATCGCAGCTCATTCAGCCATAGAACAGGTAATTTCAGGCTGCCATTCGCCTGCGGTTCGCAGACAAATTACTCAGGCTCAGTGCTAAAGAACCCGCAGAAACTGCTTCTTGGAGCCTGCTCTTATCAGAACATACACCGAGCACGGAGTGGCTGAATTCTGGCTCCCGGAACTGCTCTGGCCCAGGGATAAAGAACCCGTGGAAACTGCTTCTTGGTCCAGGTCCTGCTGAATACTGTGGAGGTAAATACCAACCGAGCCTTCATAGGCAGTGGCAACAGGACTGAGAAGGGGCTTTTGAGGGCCGGTCAGGACTCACCCATTGCTTTGGTCACCCAGCAAAGGGAACGAAATGCTGCCATTCGCATGGGATACCAACATGGCAGAGATCTGATGTCATCAG
>NW_026006769.1:63262-116900 GCF_001458135.2 Marmota marmota marmota
ATAGGTAGACATTAATTATTTTGCATATGTATATCTATATTTCCTAGCACCATTTATTAAGGACACTGTTCTTTCTCCAAGGTATATTCTTGGAATCATCAACTACCATTCAATTTTTTGGCTAAAGATATATGAATTAATATCTAATTAATATTTCAATTTTTAATTCAAAATAACTATTTAATTCTGAGTTAAATTCTCAAATTTTAATAGACATATATGTCTGATGTTATGGTACTACTATGCTGTCTTCATTATTACAGCTTTGTAGTGTGTTTTAAAATCATGTATTTTGATGCTTCCTGCTTTGTCCCTTCCACCCCCACCTCAGGGTCCTTATGGCAATTTGGCGTAATTTGTGGCTCCATATAAATTTTTTGATTGTGTTTTCTAGTTCTGTGATCAATGTTATTTATTTATTGCTATATATTTTATTGAATCTGCATTGACATTATACAATATCAATGATTCAATCCATGAGCATGGGCTATCTTGCAAACATGTGTGTGTGTCTGTGTGTGCTCTTCCATCTCGTTTGTAAAATTTATTCCCAAGCCCTCTTTGGGGATATTGTGAATAGGATTGCTTTTAAAATGTCTTTTCCAGTTAGCCTGTTATTGGTGTATAAAAGAATGCTGTTTTTTATATGTTAATTTTGCATCCTGCAACTTCACCAAGTGTGTTTATCAGATTCAAGAGCTATTTGCTGATGTCTTCAGGTTGTTTTCTCCATATACTATATGATCGACAAAGAGACATCATTTGATTTCCTTTTTTCAATTTGCATGTCCACTATTCCTTTCTTTGGCCCATTGTTCTGCTTTCCATCCTACAATGAACAGAAGTGGTGAAAGTGAAGATCCTTGTTTTGTTAGAGCTCTTAGAGGAAGTGCTTTCAACTTTCTTCCAATTCAGTAGCGTGATTTTGACAATGAGTTTGTCACATATATCCTGTGTTCTGTTGAGGTATGTTCTTACAATACTTAACTGGTTGAGGTTTTTTTTTTATTTCTTTTTTTTTTTTTAACTCATGAGGGGATATTGAATTTTATAGAGTGCTTCATTGCAGCTCATAGAAATTTCAAATCCCAGAAGAAAAATGTAGACGCACAATCCAAACATATAACATGCCCATCCCCAAAACTAAGCCAATATTTTCTAAATACTGAAAGAAAATCATAAATATACTTTGAGATATTTGTGTATCAAGGCAATTATGCAAAACTCAGAACATTGAGATCCCATCAAGAGAATATGTTAAGGATAATTCCCATGAAAAAGTGATGACCAATGACACGCAATTTTAAATATCTGGTGAGAATTAACATATTCAGTTTTTATCTAAAGCAAAACCCATGTGTAGACAAGGTGGGAGAAATAAATGTAACTGGGAGATGGATGATTAGGTTGGAATAACAATACAAGGCACAGGTCCTGTGGGTAGACATGAAATAAGTGCATGATGTCATACTGGTCATTAGAGATGAAATTGAATGATATTATGTAAAACATATAAAACAAATATTATGATATTTTTAAAGTAAAGGAGACTAAAGATGTCAAATGTTGTTAGGGTAATGTGAAACATGAGCTATATGACCTTTCCTAAATACCAAATAACATATACACAAACATGGAGAAAAATCTCTATATACAACCCACTACAAATGGTAAATACAGCCTAAATGATATGGAAGAGGTCAGAATATAAATAGGAAAATAATATGTTTATATCCTTAACCACAAAACTGGCCACAGTACTAAAAGGTTATAATATTGAAGTTAAGAAATACATGAGTCCATAGTGATAAACAAAAACATTTTAATTTTTCAGGTTATCATTAACTATGGAAGAAATTTGAATTTCAGAGACAAGTACATTTTTTTAACAACACAAGACCAGCCAAGAAAATAACATAGGAAGAACTGAATTAAAAATTTTTTTAGTGTCCAAAAAGAAATATAATAATTTACACAGGTAGAGATCTTGAACAAAGGTAAATTTTTTAGAGAAAGATCATTGCCAAACAGAATATTTGTATGTTGTCCAAGTACCAGTCTTTAAATTGCTTTACAATGATAGAGAAAATAATGTATCTACTACACAGACTGACCCAGTGTGTACCTCTATTACCAAATGACCAGCTCTAGCCTCGAGAGATGGACACACACAACACTCTGCCTGTGGGTTGGATATGGTGGGCAAACAGCTTTATCTGCACAGTGTTCTCAGCTAAAAGTTCAGACTGTATTTCATTCTAAGGAGATTGTCATAGAATGGCAGAATGTAGGCCATGGAGCAAAACAACTGATTTGTCTTCAATAAACAAGTAAAAATCACCAAAAACTGACAACAAAAGCATGAAGAGGTCTTTGATTTCAAAAGTGTGTGTTTGTGTGTGTACCCATATACATATATTTACATACGTGTATGTATGTATATATACACACACATATATTTTATATATAATTATATTTATATATTTATGTATTTATAACTTATATATAAATTTTTATATAAAAAGAGAAAGAGGAGAAGAGCACACTCTTACATATTTATTTATATATACATTATATATATATACACACACACACACACACATATAAATGTATGTATATGGGCATATGTGTGTGTGTGTGTGTGTGTGTGTGTGTGTGTGTGTTTGTATACATACCTACATATATATATGAGTGTGTTTTAAAAATATCTTTTAACCCCAAATGCCTTTTCTGTTATCTTATTCCTGGTGACATTGATTGAAGAAGATGTGTCAGCTCTCTTTTTCAATGGTCTACATTTTGTGGTTGTCTAATAATTTCCTTGTGCTTAAAGTCAGGCTAACATTCAGCAAAAACACTGAATCGCTAATGATGTCTGGGCCTATCTGGAGGCAGAGTGTCCATCTAGACTTGTGGTCTCCTTCCGGTTGCTCATGTCTTTGATTTTATACAGGTTGAGATTGGAAACAACCAGATTTAAGATTGCACAATAGAATATGTAGATCTAGGCTTTGAAATTCTTGGTATTTGTCACAATTAGTGGCTGAGGGAGTAGGATAACAGTAAAACTGGACATTTGGAGAAAAAAAAAAGTGGTGTATTTATCTGTGAAATCCAGTGCTCATAAAGGATCCTCCCAGTGTTCACTTTGGCCTTTAACTTGGTTTACTGTCTTGTCTTTTTCATCAAGGGGAAAACTACATTTGGTAATGCAGTTTTGTTCAAATCAGCAATATCTTTTCTTAGTTCCAGCAGTACTTGGCCTCTGAGAGAGCGAAAGAGAAATCAAGTGAGAGTCTTGATTTCTAACTGCCAGCTGACAGTTACCCAAGAGGTATGGCTCAGTGGCAGTAATAGTCAGGGGCCCCCTAAAAGATGAGCTAAAGGGCTGGGCCACAGGCTGGATGGTGGGAATGTGACATCTAGAAAGTACAGGACACCTACTGAACTTGTCCTTTAGCATGGGCTGCAGGACATTGGGCACCTGCTCTGCGGTACCCATCAGCAGTGATACCAACCACCTTCCTCCTGTTCCTCTTTATCTTAACCAAACTGAGGGCTTTTCCCACCTCCAAGGGAAGGAGACTCAGCACCAGTATTGCATGTTTAGACATAGACTGATGCAGGAGGAAGGGTAGAAGTGCATGCACTTAGAACTCTGTGCTCCAGGCCCTAATGGCAATGGGGGGTGGGTGGGACCAATTCTAGAAGGGTGAACCAGCAGGGACCATGGACAACATCCAACACCACTACCACATTTCACGAATGAGGAAAAAGTGATGCCACAGCGGTTGAGCTTTAAGTAAAGCCACATGACCTGTCTTAAGAAGCCTGGATCCAAAGCATAGGCCTCAGGCCCTTTCCATTAATATAGGGGGAGGGAGAGGAAGGCTGCAATCTGGAGGCATCCCAGGCACCTAGACTGTTGGGTCTCCTTGGCTAGACAGAAAGAAGAATCCATGAGAAACATTAGCAGTTCTTCCAAAGCAGATCAGGAGTGAAGAGAAAAAGAAGTCATTCACAGTGCCATGAGCCAAGGGAGAGCAACGAGTTTAACCACAGCCCAAATCCTTTTCTCTAGTTCCTTGCAGGTGACTCTGCCCCCTGCCAGAGGTGGATTATTTTGAGGACATTCTCTCTGGACAGTTTAACACCTCAGGTAAAGAATGACATTGTGCATTACTGTATTCTCCTCCCTTCCTCTTTTTCCTTCCCCAAGTTTTTCTTTGAGAAATATTTCTTGACAGTATTTCATACTTGTATCAAGAATGACAGAATACAGTCTAAATAACCATCATTTTTTGCATTTCCATGGTGATTTACCATTCTGTAGCCTTCATGGGAGTGAGACTGAAGAGACATATTGGGGGATTTTACCTAATTAAAGTAATGGACTTCATGTAAAACTCAAAGTTGTGGTGTTGATTTTATTAAAAGGCTGTGAGTTCATGTGGTTAGATGTAAACTGCAGTTTTTGTTTTAAAAATTAAAAAGGAAATACTCATTTTCATTATTTGTAATGGTAGGAGGTATTGTTTTCTGTGCACTGAGTTTCAATGCAGCTATTATTATTTTATCTTGTATTCTAAAAAGTTAAACACAGGTGGTTCAACAGAGAGGCTGCAGATCTAAGCCATGAATCTGCATGTTTTCCTTTGAATTTTTTTTCTATGACATAAAACGAGTCATCATGAGAGACAAATCAACTTTTTCTTAATGGCGAACAGTTGTTCAGTCTTTTTTTATGCAGTAAACCACATGTTTGAAGCATTTTCATGTTGGTAATCTGAGATTATATTGCACCCCGTGCTCTTTTTCCTTGATAAAATTATCTTAGAGCTTTTGAAAATGCTGATGCCCAAATTGTATTCCATACCATTTGCATGAGAATCTCAGGCATGCTCTCACATTCATTTTAAGGAACATCTCCCCAGGTACCTGTTGCATGGTGGCATCATTTAGATGTAGTGAATGGATCCCTAACTCCCATCACCTCCCCAAATCCCTCATGACTGGCTCTTTCCCCTTTGGCATTATAGGTGGACATTTGTATCCCCAAATTTCACATAAATCCCCCCCGTTTTTGGTACTGGGATTTTAACTCAGGGGCACTCAACCACTGAGCCACATCCCCAGCCCTAATTTGTGTTTTATTTAGAGACAGGGTCACAATGAATTGCTTAGTGCCTCACTGTAGCTGAGGCTGGCTTTGAACTCAAGATCCTCCTGCCTCAGCCTCCTGAGCTGCTGGGATTACAGGCTTGCACCAACATGCCCAACCTCATATTGAGTTTTGATAGAGCTGGTCCCCCAACTAACTTTTGTCAAGTTAGTCAATAAACCTGCTCTCTGATATTCTCAGACTTCAATTTCAATAAAGTTGCATTTTAGACTCTTAACTTGACATGTAGAAGTAGAAGCAGAAATAAAAAGGGAGAACACAGAGCCTTAGGAGCTCAGGATCTGAGCTGTTTAAACACCACTCTGGGGTATGTTTATTAGACTGATGTCTATTTACAGTGTCATCTGATGTCGTCTAGTTAATGTCAGCTGAAACAAATCCATGATCTCGAGACACTGAGTCCTGAAAAACCCATGTACATTTGCACAGGGCTCTGCAAGAGGTGCTGAAGACATATGTGCCTCAGGCCAGTATGCTTCTCCCACCTGGAGCCCAGTTTGCAATTTAGTGTTTTTAGTCAGGGCTCTTTCTCATGAGTTATAACACTTTTCATTTGCATGTCCGAGAGAACAGTCCAGGGTTGATTCAGTCTTTTTTCTCAAGGCAAGCCCAAGAGAAAAAGCCATGTGCCAGTGACTTATGAAGGCCACACTCTCAGAAGAAAGAGGCAGTGGAGTCAAGGAAAGAAGACCAAGAAAGCCTAGGAAGTGTGTGATTTCAGGGAGGATAGTACATGTTTAGAAGATGCTCTTCATAGGTATATGACACCAATCTGACTGAGCTGCTGTCTGGTGATGACAGAGACCCCAATGCAAACAAGAGATGCAGATTAAAGAGGATAGCAGGGTAGCAACTCAAGGAAGATAGAGGTAAGACCAGATGGAAGCTCCATCAGCTATTATACAAAATGGTGAAGAGAAGACACAGCATGAGAGGGAATTATAGTCTTAAAGAGAGAGTTAAAAAGAGTAAGTGCATCTCAGATCCACAGATATGATCACCACTCTACCCAAAGCTTGAAGGCCAGGGAATTCGCATGCCATTCTCCATTTGCTAAACCATAGCTTTCTTTTGATAATCTTCTGTCCCAGGACAGTTGTGGCATCAATGAGGCCATGTACTTGAGACCCATGTTTGTTAGCAGCTGAATCTTCAAGAGCATCACATTCCAGCTTGGGATAGTTCTTCTTTCCAAGGCAAGCATCCAAGTGCAGTTTTGAAAAGAAAACCAGAGACAACAGGTGTAAGGATTCTGTGTTTGGGATTGGGGTCTCTGACAGCTTCATGAGTGTGGCATGCTTGGTGGCTAAGGAAGTTTCTGTGCAGACACAGAATGTCTGGCAAATAGGAAATGCCTGGCTGCTATACAAATGCCCAGCATTAGGAGGCTCTGTATTAGAGTCTTATTGGCCTTGACTTTGATCTCAGGCATACAGCTCCTGGGAATAAAGGAAGTCTCTTGTTACACAGCTGCAGTTTCACCAAGTTTTGCTGCACCTGAACCTGTCCGAATAACAGTAACTTTAAACAACAGACTTTCTTGAAAGCTACACAAAGCTCCTAACATTGCACACAGCAACTATAGTATATAACTGAGGAATAAGCTGCATAATGTTGCTAACTATGTAACCTGCCTAATCACACAATGAACTAGTAAACTGATGCCAGTGACCCAATGTAACCTATTAATATTAATAAAGCTGGCAGCTTAGACAAGGGGCATTCTGCCATTCTGCCTTTGCACCTTGAATCTGTCTTCTTTTTGTTTCCTCTACAAAAAGAATTAATTATCTATGACCTTACTATAATAAACTCTTCCACACAAGAAGTTCATCAAATCAAGAAAGTAGTCTTGGACAAGGGAGTTCAGGAATGGGATAAAGTCTAGAAAGAGTTGAATATTTCTACTGTTATTGTTGCTTTATACATATCCAGTGATGATAAGCTTGCTGGGAGGCAAAGTTTCTCCCATTTTATAAAAAATATTCAAGTAAAATAGGATTGTTAAAAACCATTAGCTCCAAGGTTTATACTACAAAGACAAGGAAATCATACTTGGTATAGTTTGCACTATGGGCAGGAAGGAGAAAATAAATAATCAAGCAAAATCAAAGTAGGAGGAGACCACTATTAATAAAAAGAAGAGAAAACCTATGAATTTCACAAAACTTGCATAAGAATAATATGCTTCATACATACCCATTATATATAATAACCCCCATGTAGGTATCATGTAGGTACTGATATTTGTCCAAACAAAGATATTATATAGGAATACAGGAGAGATGTTATTTAATTATTACTACAGTCACTTGAAAATAGAAAAACTTTAGAAATATGAGAAGAATGAGAGAGAGATGTCATGAAAAGCATATTCCCTACTAGATAACAGCAAAGAAATAGTGTGAAGGTATGTGGTACTAAACAGAGGTTTCAAACTATCCTTACAAACTCTTGACTGGAGCTGGTTTCATGTTCTGGTATCTGTGGGAGTTGTGCAGGGGAGCAAAAAAATGAGCCATGGGATGAGTCTTGACAGAGATTGTGGGAACCCATGGAGAAGTAGAAGGCCAGTGGGAAGAAAAGGTGTTCACCAGTATATGTTATCATATGTGTGTCAAGTACAATGCACCCCTGGTGCTTACTGAGCTCTTCAAGACAGCTGTCCTTGTGCAAGGCAGGTACTCCTTATCTGCCATGACACTTGCCTCCTCCTGCACTGAGGGTCTCATATCTCAGATGAGGGCGCGCCCTGAAGTAAACACCAGAGAGTAAGATGATCATGACCCAGAAGAATTGGTCTTGGAGGGCTGAAAGCTCAATCTTCACATATGAGTAAAGTGGACCCTGGTTGAGAAGGACACTGAGGACATGGCCATGGAGACAGATGGAGAGGATGGACTGAGTATGGAATCATTAGGGAGACCAATCTGTGCACTTTCTTTGTGAGGTTGTACTTTATTTCAAAGAGAGTGGGAAAGGAAAAAAATGAGCTGGATATGTCATGACACAGAGTTGTGGACCTAGGATTTATACATTGTTACTGAAAAAAATGTTCTATATTAGATGAAAAAAATTCCTAGATATCATTTTGTTTTATATTGTCAGGAAGACCTAATGACTTGATATTACATAGTGAATGCTTTTATTGCACAATTTGTTTACAGAATTATCACTATGAAAATTATTTAATAAATGATACCACACATGTATAAATGTAGATATTATTTATCAGGTCTCTGAAATAAGGGAATTGAGATGTAAATACTTACAAAATCCACCTGGCTATGAACATGGAGAGGCATCAACACCCTGACAACCAACACTTGGATTTGGGCTTCCTCTTCCCCTTTCCTTCCCTACTTTGGAAGAGCATCCATTATTTTGCAGAATTAGTATTGACCATAAAGCTCTGGTTGGTGCAGGAAAGGCTCAGGCTGACTTTGCTGTCACCATCAAAGTGTGGATTCAATTGCATCCCAAGACAAGTTTTCCTTTGGGCTCTTGATTCCACGTGTGCATGTGATGCACCTCCAGCATGTTGGGGCTCACCTCTCCATTCAAGAGTCCCTGGGGACAGGCCTCCTGGGTGGGGAACTGAAAGAGAAAGAGGGTCCAGTACGGATCCCAGTTCTCCCTTTTCTAAGCACTTTCAGAACATCCATTTCTGATGTCCCCACGTGTCAGTGAAACCATCTAGTGACCAGGCACAAAGACAGACATCAGCTATCAGAAGGAGATGTCAACTTTCCTGTGTATGTCTGGGATGTTTAGATGGCAAGTGCTGAGACAAAAATGTTTACTGAAGCCATCCTTTTGAGTACAGAGGTTGGTGGGGGGGTCAAAGAGGCAAACTATTAATATTATCTCTATATTGTTATAAGTGTAGTTGACATCCTTAGAGATAACACGCCCTAGAGGCTCCAGACATGGAAAGAACAAAAAAGTTATTGATGTCTATTTACAGGTTCAATAAATAGAACCTTCAGGTTTGGGATAGCATGAGATGGGGAATTAAGTAACTGCATAACACATTCTATGTTAGGGGAACTGTACAAGATTTTGAAAGCCTGTGAATTCCCTGTTGTCCATGGGGCACCCATACCTACACATATAGAGTCTATTGCCATCTGGAGGGTGTTATCTTCTAAGCAAGGTAGCAGAAGGGGCTATCTCTTATTGTAACTACAGGGCTCAGATGTGCTACACATTCTCAATGTATAGGTCCTTAGAGATTTAACAGGTGCATAATCTTTCTATTATCACCATCTGTTTAGAAGGGTCTTCTCAGTTCTCCCTAATAAAATTATTTGGGCAGATCCAAGATGGTAGAATAGAGTTGGTCCTGTTTCTGGCTACTCTGTGGCATGAAACCAAGAAAGCAGACAGGCAGCTTCTTCACAAGGTCTTACCTAGACAGAATACAACATCTCAGAGAGTGTGAGAAGACCCCTATACAGAGGATTTTTGCAGTGTATTCATAAGAATCACATAAAACACTTCCCTTTTTCAAAACATGTTTATATAAGATTTGATGCATATTTTCAAGCATACATTCTTATGAATATTGACATTTCTCAATATACAGATTCATTCCCTAAGCCTCTATCTTAACCCAAACTTTAGTACTAAATCTTACCACTATACCTAAACCTAATTATACATGTCAGCATATATAATCATATACATATTCAGTATATTTGAGTTCTATGTTCAATTACCAATGTATATACCAATGGTATATACATCATTATATATTCCTAGATACAATTTATCCTAAACCTAAATTTAATTTTACATAAAAGCATATATTGTAATATAATATTACGTGTATTTTGTCATAACAATTATCAATGGTATATTTGCATATATATTATTATATATTCCTATGTATACATTCATCACCAAATTTAATAAGTATATTCACATGACTCACATTAAAACTTTTCCTAGTTCAATATATATATATATATATATATATATATATATACACACACACACATAGATAATATCTGTATTTATATGTGTGTGTGTGTATACACATATTCTCATACATACTTTCACATGTACCTTTTCAGCCTTGTATTTGAATTTCTTATTTTGACTAATAGGGTATCAGTTGAACCAAAATAGCTTTGAACAACAAAAACATAAAAAATTAGGAAGAAATGCAGCAAGCAAAAGAAAACAAACAAAAAAACAGATCAAACAAACAAAAAAATCCCAAACATTCTATGTTATCACATAAGATTAAATATTGTAATTATGTTAGTTCTTATCAAATGTATAACAGTGAAAAAGACTAATAGTTTTTGGATATGAAAAATACATAAGAATGCCAAGTTGGGAATATATAAGAAAATTCTGAAAAATGAAGAGTAGGGAATTGGTTAGAAAGTAAGGTGGTAAGAAAAAAACTAATAAATATTAAAACAAAAACTACAGTAGTTAAGTGAATGTGTAGGCAGATAACTTCAACAATAATCCCTAGATATAGGTCCTACTATTTAAAAAAATTTCAATGACTGAAAAAGGCATTACCATAAACATATTCAACTTGAATTTAGAGTGCAACAATTTTTTAAAAACCTAAGTGATTTTTACCTCATATCAGATATAACTGTTAAAAAACCCATAAGCCCAAAGAAAAATAGAAGGAATGTTTATTAAATTGTGTGTGTCTGATTAAAATTTGAAGGGAGAGAAGAGATAAGTAAAAATGGATAGATTTGATTAAAGAAAACTTAAAAGCCTTTGTGAGTTAAACAAAAAATTCTCCTAGCCAAAATAACAAAACCAAATATATTAGGAAAACAAATATTAGGGAAAAAAGTTGCAGTCGAAATGACAAGATTTCAGTACTGCTTTATACTTCAAGGCCTATACAAATAGAAAAAACAAAACAAAAAAATAAACCACTAAGCAAACTTCCTTGAGTTTATTATATCAACATGTTGAGGATTTAAATAAGTAAACTTAGCAAGTTTGATAAGTTAACCTAAAACCATTTGACAGTTACAGGTTTAGATTTTTAAGTTAAGACCTTTTATCTGAAGATAAAGGTATATAACTGCATTAAAAAATGAAGCAATTGTACTTAAGACAAAAGTTAAATATATCAATTTAGGTTATACATATACACACATATATATTATTCAGTAAATTAATATAAAAGTGACAAAATCTTTATTGGTTACTTCAGTAGAAACCTATGTATGTATGTCTATTTGGCATGAAGTATTTGCATTTAGTAAGTTGAAAGAAAAATAAAAATTTCATGGTATTGAAGACATACCAGGGGAGTGCATAGTTGCTAATAGATCTGTGTATACATCAAGAGTTTAATTTGCTCCAAATTTTGACATGACTAATTAAATTATCAAATATCTTAAAATTCTTCCTTTCTCTGTCCCCACACATCCTATCAAAAAGGTAAGCACCCAAATAAGCAAGTAATTAATAAATGTCAAGTTAATTGGAAAATGATGTAATGAAATAAAAACACAGTCCTTTAGAAAACATTTTATTTTCTTGGCACACAGAGATATAAATGACATTTGCCCACTAGATACAGCAGCATAAGACTGATATCAGAATGAATTACAATTCATATTACAATACTTATATATATGACAAGTCTCATGTTTCCTTAATTACCTTTGAAAAGTTACTAAAATATCACAGCACACTGGTAAAAGTGACAAGTTTCATTCTCATTTTGAAGAGTTAAGATTGATTTGGATTAATGAAAAACCAAGGCACAGACCATTGTCAAAATGTAATATAATAACAGATTATCCAGTGTTGCACAGGAATGAAACATTCCACATAAATGACCTTCAGTCAAATGGCATTTATCCTTCTAAAGTCTAAAAGTGTTACTTTAACTACCATGGATGGAATAATGCAGAACATGCCTTCTTCTTCTTCTTTGTCTTTTCCCCAATGTGTGTGTGTGTGTGTGTGTGTGTGTGTGTGTGTGTGTGTGTGAGAGAGAGAGAGAGAGAGAGAGAGAGAGAGAGAAATATGCTGGGAATCTAACCAAGGGCCTTGCAAATTCTAAGCAAGCACTCTACTAGTGAGCTACATCCCTAGCTCACAACATTCCTTTTTAAACTTTAAAGCAGACCATGCATAATATGACAATATTCTTTCATTAATACTCCTAATTAAGGATGCAATATCTGAAAGATTTACCAAGATGGGTATTTCTCCTACAGTAGATAAACAAGCATGTCTATTTAAAAAAAAAAATCAACTTGTTATTTATTTAGTCATATTTAACTGTCAGCTGTCAGTTCTTGCTTTAGTTACATATGCATGTTTTCTGTTACCTTTCTTATTTCCTGTATTGTTAGGGTAGAGCACATAGCTACATAAACTTTGGATGAACTAATAGTTCCCTCAAGGAAGGTCATTCTCCCCCACCCCCAGTACTGGGGATTGAACCCAGTGGTGCTCTATCACTAAGCTACATCTCTTCATTTTTTTTTTTTTTTTTATTTTGAGACGAGACTGGGTCTCACTAAGTTGTCTAGGCTGGACTTGAACTTGTGATCCTCCTGCTTCAGACTCCTGAGTTGCTGGGATTACAGGTTAGGGTTTCTAGGCCTGGCTAAGGTCATTCCATTTACCTCCATTAGAGGAGGTTATATACTGAGTAAGGGAGGGAATTAAGAAAAAAAGTAATATCTGGAAATTCTTGTTTATAAATAGTGGTCAGATTTTTATCACAAGCTTCCTTGAATTTGTAGGGCTTAATCTGCTCTAGGTTAGGTACGAGAAAACTAAGCTAGTGAAAACTATTTCTAAAGCAGGGTCAGCTTTGCAGAAGGGTGGGTAGGTAATCCTGCAGTAAACTGCATGAGCCTTTCAGCATGGGCATTTGATATTTGATGCATTTATAAATTTTGGTACTCAGAAGTTGTGCCTTGAATGCCTATCTTTATTTTCATTTCTCAATCTTAGTTAAGGTTGTTAGGTATATGATCTCTTGAGAAAAGTAATACTGTATCATTATTTTATATATAAACATACATATCCCTGAATAATATTAAATAGTAATGAAAGGATTTTTACAACTACTTTCTCCCAAACAAAAGTTTAATGACATAATTAATTTACTCTTGAGAAAAAAAATAGTAAAAAATTCCATTTAGGAAATAAGTACTATTCAAAACTCTTATAAATGTTAAAAACCTATTCACTTTTATGTCATTTTCAAGTTTAAGGTATCTTAAAATATGTTTCAAATTATTTTATTGGATTCAAGATAACTACTGAATTTGTATCCATAGTTTTATTATATTAAGATTGTTGTCAGCCTGGGGATGTGGCTCAGAGGTCTACCTCTTGCCTAGAATGTATGAGGTCCTGGGTTTGATTCCCCAGTACGGAAAAAAAAAAAAAAAAGATTGTTCTCAATACTGTCTCAATACTGTCAATGTAGGCTTTCATTAACAGAAACCAGTATTTATTATGTTCTGTCAATAGACTTTAGCACAGAAACTAGAGAGAGCTATCAAGTTTTAGAAATTAATATAACATTCTTTTCTTCTTGAAAGTTCTCATAAATATGTCCAACAATTTCTATTTTGAAAATGTAAGTCATCTCATATAACAGGAAACTGGAACTTGAGGCTAATTTTACAAAACTGTTTTTAGTGAAATCAATTTCTTAATGCTCTGCTTTTTTCCCAGTCTATGCATCATTAGCACAAGTCAGTTGTCTTTAATAAACTACTGACATTCATAACATTTGAAAACATATTGATACATCAGTGAAAAAATAAAATCACAGTTTGAACATATGTTCTTCATTTATGAACATATATGGTAGAAATGTTGATAATTCTACATTTATGAAGTACTTCTGAAATATATATTGAATAAGGTATTAAGAAGGCAGTAGTAGGCCGGGTGCAGTTGTGCAAGCCTGTAATCCCAGCAGCTCGGGAGGCTGAGGCAAGAGGATTGCAAGTTCAAAGCCAGCTTCAGCAAAAGAGAGATGCTAAGCAACTCCAGGAGACCCTGTCTCTAAATAAAATACAAAACATAGGGCTGGCTCAGTGGTTGAGTGCCCCTTGAGTTCAATCCCCAGTAGCAAAAAGAAAAAGAAGGTCATAGTACATGGTGAGAACGTTAATTATCCACAGCCTATTTAGTGTGTATTGTTCCTGGATATATACCACAATTTAAAATAGTTTTCCATTTTCATTTTTTAGAAATTTAAGATTTTATAAGTTTTCTTTTTCTAACTCTGGATTTCTATTCTTGAAGAATACTTAATGAACTCAAAAGAAAATTCTGGTGGTAATCATAATTTTTCTCTTATTCAAATTGAAAGCTATCTTTATACATTAAAAAAGAAAAAGAAAAATTAATGCTTTTATAATCTTACCTAATTGGGCATCAATATTATATGAAAGATTTTTTTTAAAAACTTGAATTTGTATACACAGGCATTTGCATTATGATCTTGCATTGCATAATGAAGTTGTATATTTATTAAATATATCTCAACCAACTATAAATCATAAAGTGTTTCAAGAATAACAACAATTGACCAGGCTTGTGTCTTACAGCTGAAAGGACAATATTGGCCATTCTCATTGGTCAGTTCTGGAAGTCCTTTCCAAGGGGATCTGAAAAATAGAAAGGATTTTTTATGAGACATAATCTAACACATTTTAACAATATAGGTAATACTTCATGTTTTTTGCCTTTTAGTACAGAAACAATCACCTGTAACAAAATAAAGCAGAATATCCTAAAGATGTCCATATAAAGAATTTAGATTAAAATTATTTTTTCCTATTCCATCTTTAAAAGGATCCTTTGTATTTGAAAGTTATACAGTTATATCTGAGTTATATATGAGGCCATGGAGTCAATTCCCAGCACCACACACACAAAAATCACACATACTATCTACATAATTACAACTTGAGTCTTATAACTTATTCTAAAATAATGAAATTAAGCCTCAAAGAATATTCCTATATTGCATGGAATGGTGAGGGTTTACTATATTTCTAATAGATAAAAGGATCCTTTGTATTTGAAAGTTATAAATCCTATCTATTAGAAATATAGTAATTATGTAGATAGTATGTGTGATTGTTGTGTGTGTGGTGCTGGGAATTGACTCCATGGCCTCATACATGCTAGGCAAGCACTCTACTTTTGAGGTACATCACCATGTGTGATCTTGATATAACTGTAAAACTAAATAAGATAATAAATAAACACCAGAAATTGTCACTGGGAAAAAATGACAATTTTCATTTTACTAAATAACAAATTTATATAGTATAGATTTATGTTCTAATATTTAGTAATTTATATACATTACCTCATTTAATGCTCACCATAACCCTATGATACAGGAGCCAGAATTACTCCTTACTTATACAGAATTAAGAGACACTAATAAAGCTTAAAAATGTGTTCTAGGCCTCACTAGCAGAACACAGAACTATTATTGTATCTAATTTATTCTTGGTTTCAAAATATGCCCTTAAATATGAAGCAAATTTCAAAAAAATGAAAATACAGAAATCTGTAATATTTCTTTTTAAAATTTTTTTTAGTTGTAGATAGACAACATCTATTTGTTTTTTTATGTGGTGCTGAGAATTGAACCCAGGGCCTTGCACATGCTAAGTGAGCACTTTACAGCTAATCCACAACCCCAGCCTGTAATGTTTCTTTCTTAAGTGGGGTTGTGAGAATATATTAATTTCCTTATTTTTCATTGGAACTCAGCTGTGTTACACATATTCTTCTGTACATATGAAATATTTCAAATAGGAAAATAATTTCATTAGATGAATATGAGATATTTTTGATAGGTATTATCAAATAAGCTAGGTATTATATTTATTTTTTAATAAAGGTATATGTACATGAACATATACCTTTATTTATTTTTATTTTTATGTAGTGCTGAGGAATGAACCCAGTGCCTCACATGTGCTAGACAAGCACTCTACCACTGAGCTATGACCCTAGCCTGGTATTATATTCCTTAAAAAAATCCATCAAATAGAAATGTAAAATATAGAAAAATTATTTAAATGTCTCCAAGTATTAAAGTTACTTCAGAGCAAAATGCCAAATATCTGAAGTTGGATACTTGGGTAATCTGTAAGTGTTGAACTATATTACCCACATTCATGATTAGTTATTAGCAGATATGATTAGTTAAGATGAGGTTATACTGGGGTAAGGTGGACCCTAACCCAATATTACTGGCATCCTTATACAGGAGAAATTTGGACACCAACATGCACACAAAACGAATGTCCAGTGATGACTGAAGGTTTGCTGTCACAGCCCTAATACCTTCAGAGAGAGAATGGCCCTGCCCATGCCTTGATTTCAGATTATTGACTGCAGAAATTGAGACAATATCCTGTTGTTTAATAGCTTCTGTGAAGTCACTCAGTTTACGGTGCTTTGTTATGGCAGCACTGGCCATAACAAAGTCCTACTGATATTATGGAACAAAACGAGGTTATAAAATTACTAAAATTATAAGATTATAAAACTATGCTGCTCACAATTAAATGTGGACACTAGTACATGGAACATACCCACACTAGTATAAAGAAGTCTCCTTTCCTGAAAAATTCATCCCTAAATTCATTAGGCAGGCAGAACAAAGGGGGGTATCTACAATAAGAGAAAGGAGGAGAAAAGAAGGAAAGAATAGTGTTATGGTTTAGATTAGGTGTTCTCCAAAAGCTCATGTGAGAAAATGTAAGATTTAGAGGTGAAATGGTTGGGTTATGACAGCATTAATCCAATCAGTGAATTAATCTCCTGACAGGGACTAATTGGTAACTGTAGGCAGGGAGGGTGTACCTGGAGGAGGTGGTTCACTGGGAATGTGACTTTGGGATATATATTTTGTCCTTGAGAAGTAGAGCTCTTTTTCTGCTTCCTGCTGTGATGTCTTGAACTGTTTTCCTCCACCACACCCTTTTGCCCTGATATTCAGCCTCACCTCAAGCCCTAAGGAATGGAGCTGAGCCCCAAGGAATAGAGCCAGCTCTCTGTGGACTAAGACCTCTGAAGCAGTGAGCCTGCAAGTAAACTTTTCCTCCTCTCTGCTGTTCTTGTCAGGTCTTTTTGGTCACAGCAGTGAGAAAGCTGACTAAGACAGATTACAAGTACTTCAAAGCAAGATGTCAGCGCTCAAGAGGTATAAGGAAGGAGGTGGAGTCACAACAGGTGTCGGGGTGGTTGAGAGTAATCTGAATTCAAGTGATATAAGGAAGGCACTTGCATGTAGAGGTTGCCTAGTATGGAGTGTAAGACAATATGGGAAGGGCATTTATGTCTCAGGACATCTGTTCAGGGGATGTCAGAGCCAGAGAAGGCACAGATAGTTTGAAAATATAAATATGTAAAAATATATGTAGGTAACAAATAAAAGAAATCTGGAGCACTATATTAATATTAAACAAAGTAGACCGTGGAGCAGAGAAGAATCAGTGATAAGGAAGGTGATTTTATAAATGTTTATACACTTAATAACAGTGTTTCAAAGCACCCGGAGCAAAAACATATACAACAGCACACAGAAACAAGTACAGCAGGAGATTGCAATAGTCCTTTGTCAGTAATTCATAGAACAAGGAGATGGAAATCCCTTAAGGAATTTGAACAACAACCAACTTAAACCAACTGACATTTCTAGAACACTCCACCTAAGGATCGCAAAATGTATATTCTTTGCAACTGAAAACAGATGATTACCTAGACAGAAAACTCTGAATCATAACTACTAATAAGTTTATAAGGATTTGAGTCACACAGAGTATATTCCTTGACTACAATGGACACAATTTTAAAAACAATAAAAGAAATAGCTCTGGAAAATTCATGAACATTTGAAAACTAAATAATGAATTTCTAAATAACCTATGAGTGAAAGATGAAATCAAAGGAGAAAACAAAGTACTTCAACCAAACTTGGAATAGAACCACCATTGGACCCAGTTATCCCACTCCTCTGTATATACCCAAAGGACCTGAAAAACCCCATACTACAGTGATATAGCCACCTCAATGTTTACAGCAGATCAATTCACAACAGTGAAGCTATGGAACTAACCAAGGTGCCCTTCAAGAAAAGGTGGTATATATGCACATGGAATATTACTCACCACAAAGAAGAATGAAATTATGGCACTTGCCAGGTAAATGGGTTGAGCTGGAGACTTATCATGCTAAGTTAAATAAATGAATCCCCAAAAACCAAAGGCCGAATGTTCTCTCTAACACACAATAAGGGGTGGGGGAATAGAAAGTCATTGTATTAGACAAAGGGGAATGAAGGGAAGTCAAGGAGGGTGGAAAGACAGAAGACATTCCTTTTCTATGTTCATATATGAATGCACAACCAGTGTAACTCCACATCATACACAACTACAAGAATGGGAAGTTATACTCCATGTATGTATAATATGTCAAAATACATTCTACTGTTATGTAAAACGAAAAAGAACAAAAAAAATTAATAAAAGGAAGTACTTCAACTAAATGAAAATAAGTATACAACATATCAGAATTTGCGGAATATGGTAAACTGATACTTAAGGGGAAATGTATAGCACTAAACACCTGTATTAGAAAGGACAAGAGGCAACCAGGGTACACATCTGTATCCCAAGCCACTTAGGATGCTATGGTAGGAAAATCACAAGTTCAAAGCCTGCCTTGGCAGGGGATGTAGTTCACTGGTAGAGTGCTTGCCAGACATGTGTGTAGCCCTGAGTTCAGAAATTAGTATTCCAAAGCAAAAACACTAACAAGAAATAAATAAACAAACAAAATCCCTCGGATTTTTAGATAATGAGCATATTTAGGTGCAGGAAATAAAAGGCAGAGAAAGAGTAAACAGAGTTAATAGTGTAGTTAAGAGCACAGCCTGGAGGACCTGACTGCCTGGATCTTAGAAAAAGCTAAAGTAGATTACTTGCTGTTTGACTTTGTCCAAGTTACTTCAGCTTCTTAACTTTGTTTATAAAATGAAGATAATTAATGATAGCTCATATCTGTCTTATTATCTTGTCTATGTAACATATGTTAATATATCAGTCCTTGAAACAATCCAACTTCCAAAGATCCCAACTAACTCTATACAGATTATAAAACCAAGCTTTAGAGAAGTTAAACAACTTCCTCATGGTCACAAAGTGAGTAAGTGGACAGTGGATAACAATAGTAATATGTGGTGGTGGTGGAGATGATGATGGTAATAGTAGCAATTTTATATAGTTGTTTGGATTAAATTAGCCATTTTACATACATATATTTAGAATAATGCCTAGAACAGGGTTAAGTGATCAATGAATATCATTTGTTGTTATTACCATTAGTTCTACCATGTAAACAAGGGAAACATAATACTGTTGGTACCATAAGGTTTTTCATGAAAAAAGGAAAGCAATAGCCAGCTCAAAGTAGAGAACTGAAAAGAAGTAATGGGGTCTGGAAACTAGGAGAGATCTTGTTGAGTGGCTTTGCCAGAGTGGTGAGGGTGAAAGCCAGATGAAGGTGGTAATGACTAAGTGAGTGGTCAAAATGGAGAAAGAAAAAAGAGGTTATTCCTGAAGGGGACATGGGCTGGTAAGAGAGACAGGACCAGGTTTGAGTTAAAAACTATATGAAGGGATTTTGTTTTAGAATGGGCTGACAGATATTTCTGTAGCTTCAGTAGGAAAGACACAGTGGAATACCAAGAGAATTCACACTTCCTGCTTAGAATTGCTTTTGCTATTCTGGGTCTTTTATTTTTCCATATGAATTTCACGATTGCTCTATCTATTTCTACAAGAAATGTGAATCAGGTGGTATAGCGATACCAGATTTCAAACTATGCTAAAGAGCAACAGTAACAAAAAACAGCATGGTACTGGTACCAAAACAGGTGGGTGGACCAATGGACAGAATAGAGGAAACAAAGACCAATCCACAAAATTACAACTATCTTATATTTGATAAAGGGGCTAAAAGGTGCAATGGAGGAAGGATAGCATCTTCAACAAATGGTACTGGGAAAACTGGAAATCCATATGCAACAAAATGAAACTGAATCCCTTTCTCTCGCCTTGCATAAAAGTTAACTCAAAATGGATCAAGGAGCTTGATATCAAATCAGAGACTCTGTGTCTGATAGAAGAAAAATTTGGCTCCAATCTATATATTGTGGGGTCAGGCCCCAAATTCCTTAATAGGAAACCCATAACACAAGAGTTAATAACAAGAATCAACAAATGGGACTTACTTAAACTAAAAAGTTTTTTCTCAGCAAGAGAAACAATAAGAGAGGTAAATAGGGAGCCTACATCCTGGGAACAAATTTTTGCTCCTCACACTTCAGATAGAGCCCTAATATCCAGAATATACAAAGAACTCAAAAAAAAAATAAACAATAAGAAAATAAATAACCCAATCACCAAATGGGCCAAGGACCTGAACAGACACTTCTCAGAGGAGGACATACAATCAATCAACAAGTACATGAAAAAATGCTCACCATCTCTAGCAGTCAGAGAAATGCAAATCAAAACCACCCTAAGATACCATCTCACTCCAGTAAGATTGGCAGCCATTACGAAGTCAAACAGCAACAAGTGCTGGCGAGGATGTGGGGAAAAGGGTACACTTGTACATTGCTGGTGGGACTGCAAATTGGTGCAGCCAATTTGGAAAGCAGTATGGAGATTTCTTGGAAAGCTGGGAATGGAACCACCATTTGACCCAGTTATTCCCCTTCTCGGTCTATTCTCTAAAGACCTAAAAAGAGCATGCTACAGGGACACTGCTACATCGATGTTCATAGCAGCACAATTCACAATAGCAAGACTGTGGAACCAACCTAGATGCCCTTCAATAGACGAATGGATAAAAAAAATGTGGCATTTATACACAATGGAGTATTACTCTGCATTAAAAAATGACAAAATCATAGAATTTGCAGGGAAATGGATGGCATTAGAGCAGATTATGCTAAGTGAAGCTAGCCAATCCCTAAAAAACAAATGCCAAATGTCTTCTTTGATATAAGGAGAGTAACTAAGAACAGAGTAGGGACGAAGAGCATGAGAAGAAGATTAACATTAAACAGGGATGAGAGGTGGGAGGGAAAGGGAGAGAGAAGGGAAATTGCATGGAAATGGAAGGAGACCCTCAGGGTTATACAAAAGTACATACAAGAGGAAGTGAGGGGAAAGGGAAAAATAATACAAGGGGGAGAAATGAATGACAGTAGAGGGGGTAGAGAGAGAAGAGGGGAGGGGAGGGGAGGGGAGGGGGGATAGTAGAGGATAGGAAAGGCAGCAGAATACAAGAGACACTAGTATGGCAACATGTAAATCAATGGATGTGTAACTGATATGATTCTGCAATCTGTATACGGGGTAAAAATTGGAGTTCATAACCCACTTGAATCAAAGTGTGAAATATGATATGTCAAGAACTATGTAATGTTTTGAACAACCAACAATAAAAAATTAAAAAAAAATGGATGTGTAACTGATGTGATTCTGCAATCTGTATACGGGGTAAAATGGGAGTTCATAACCCACTTGAATCAAATTATGAAATATGATATGTCAAGAACTATGTAATGTTTTGTACAACTAATAATAAAATTTTTTTTAAAAAAGGAATACCAAGAGAAGATAATTAATTACTGGAACAAAGTCTCATAACAGGTCTGAAGTGATGAGATGACAGGTAAAAGTAGAATGACCCCATGCATGCCAGATAGTCTTACTTTTTTTAACAGACAAAAGGGAACAAAGAGAAAATAAATGCAAAACCCCCAGAAACAGTACAGGGCAATGACAGAGTTGGGCTTTCTGTGAGTATATTTAAGCTAATGAAAACCAATTTTCATGCAATGTTTGCCAGATACATTGAAGTCCCTTATGTTCTTGAAAGAGAGGTGATACAATTTATCCAATTATGCATAATTAGTCTGACCAATAATATAAAGGCATAATTTAGAATTTGAGAAATTAAGATAGACTTGATGAAATTTGTACCATTTTAGAAAAATAGGTAACTCTGACACTGTTAATCTGCTAATAATTAGGACAGAGGAGGTGAGAAACTGTTTTTGAAATAAGTCAAAAGGCCAATTCCAATATTTTAACTACAATTGGAACATTTTTGAAAATTGTTATATATATATCAACTAGTTCAGAAGGCCTGATGCAAATATTTTTGTTTTTTTTTTGTATTTATTCTTTGCTAACCACACTCTAAAAATATGAGCTAAATTTTGAAAATCAAAGACTATTCCATATGTTCAAATCATACAATATCAAATCCTTAGCTTTAAGTAACTTACTACCTAAAGTAATGAAGGGAAGGTAAAATTTCCACGATGGACTCTGCAATGTTAAAGAAGAAAGGTTTCAAGCTTCATTGGGATACCTAGAGCACAGAGAAAAGAATCCTAAGGAAACCCAGCTTACCTAATATCTAAGAACTGAGGACACCCTAGTTATAGACATTACATGCCCATGACAACTTACCTCTCAAGATGAACATAATGTCGAGAAAAAACATTTTTAACCAAAAACATTGTCTTTGCACTACACTCTGGACTCATCAATTTGGAAAAATATAACTTTGCACGAAGAAAATATCCAACAGGCCATAGCCATTCCTGAAAAAAGATAATTTCAAGTAAAGAAAAGAAAAAGAACTGTGAATATCTAAAACTATTTGAAAAATAACTGAAAACTCAGAGAAAAATGAAATTCCTATAGGTCCTTGGTGATAATTGAAGCCTCTAGCAACATTGTATTGTCATTGTCTAAATCATTGTCATACATTCCACAGTAAACCATATCACTGTAAAATGATTGGAACTTAAGTTAAATAAAAGAAGCTCAGATATCATAGAAAGCATTAAAAACATTTCAATAGCAATGTTAAGAGAAATAATCATGTTATCTTCCAATTCATAGTATAAGCTCAGCATTGAAACATAATTTAACCTTAAATAAGAATATAATGAGTCCAGAGGACTTTAGCAATGTGTTTAGGAATGATTAACAAATAATGAATAATATAAAAAATATTAAATATTCAGGTATCTTGCCTTCCAGGAGTTAGCTTGACACTAACCATTGGTTTAAAGTCAAGTATTTCAAAAAGTCTCTAATATATGAATAATAATTCAAATGGCCATATAATAAATTGAATTATTAAATATTATAGATAAGGTTTTACTAGTTATAGATTATAAAGGTTGTTTTTGAAACTTCTCCATGAAGTTATTTTAAAATTATATTTGGCATATTATCGTACTACAAATAGTAATTCAACATACATTCTGATAGTATGTAGAATTTATAACATACTTATGCAGCAAACAATATTACAAAATTATTGTAACAGATAATACAAGGGCATTGTATACTTGATTTAATTTAAATACAAATGTTTTTTTTTTTTAAGTAAGATAGATGTGGCCACAAAAATAAACTTTGTGTTTTAGTTTAGATCAGTGCTTCTTAATTACTCTGAAAATATGAGAATCTCAGAATGTAGTTAAGAAAAAACATACAAAATTTTGCATCTCATGATGGAAATGAGCACATAGTAAAGTAGGAAAATTCTACAAAGGTGAGGTTCTGTCATCAATTCATATAGAAAGCAAGTTGATAACAAGTATCAAGTTTTAAAGAAAAATCATAAAGAAAAAACAGAAGGGTTATTAGAAACTCAAGAAAAAAAAAACAAAGTTGGAAAGGACAAGAAATACATGATGACATAAACCTACAACTGTAAAATAAAAATGAAATCATTTATGGATATTAGTAAAAAGAGTAGTATAATTACAGAATAGGATGGAGAAGACTAATATTGAGAACAGAATTAAATCTTCATCTGTCATCACTATATGTGAATAATATCTAATACTTAAAATATCATAAAACAGCAGCATATACTTTTTTTTTTAGAAATGTGGAAACAGCTATTAGTAAGAACAATAAAGAAAATAATGACCACCTTTGAGGAGTAGAATCGAGGTGAAGAAAGGGAGTAAGGGAATGAATTTTTTTCTTTTTGTGCTGCTAGGTATTTACCCCATGTAATGTTTTGCATAAATTCTCCTAGGTATATGCATATATGGTCCAAATTATACAAAAATGCACAGATAGATCAGATGATAATGATGCTTATTTCTAGATAAAGGAGTTTAAAGTAATTTTATGTTTTTCTTTATATATATATCTGTAACTTCTAATGTTTATAATAATCATTTACCACCTTTATGATCAGTAAAATACACATCAGAAAATATTCATGATATTAGTTTTATAAACTAAAACTCTAATTGATTTTTGAATACAGAATAAGATAGAGGCATTCTGAGTACTGATGCTTAATGAAGGTACAGATGATGCTTTCAAAAACTTAGTCTGAATGAAATTTTGGAGATGTCATTGGTAAGAAAAATTAATAGCTGGTGTTAATATATTTGGATTAAATATAATACTAACAACATTCTTAATACTTAGATTCCAACTTACTCTGGATCTAAAGTTTTCATGCCAAGGGGACCAAGTAATTTTTTTTCTGTGATCTCCAATGCTCTCCATGCTTTTTCTGTAGTAAACAGCTCAGTAGCCTAATGAATGTCAAAAACAAATATACAACTTTTTCACATCACAGAAGAATTAGTTTCCACCTACATATACAAATCATCATCTTGGAAAAGAATGAATATTATTTAAAAATACAGTGTGGGCAGAATTTAAGAGTAGATGCCTAACCAGATTTAATTCCATGAGGCTAAATTGGAAGCACTGTTCTAGGCCTTAGAAATTAGGAAAATGTGTGGGTATTCTTCAAAAATGTACTAGATCAACAGGAAGTTGCCATAGTTATTAGGAATATAGAAATCACTTCAACTCATGTAATTGATTCTTTAAAATTTTTACAAGATTTTCCTTTAAGGTATATCTGAACCTACTTTCTGCTTCTAGGATCATAATAAAATATAGAATAGTGTAAAGTTACTTGTGATACAGAGAAGAAGGAGAGGAGGATCTGCATTAATTTTGGTGGTTGGCCTACAGTTAATGTTAATGACTAATAAAATCAAATGCACATTGAACCAAAGTTGTCCTGTGTGCCTGTGTGTTTTTCATTCTACTGTAATTTATAATACCATGTTTAGTTACGTTTTTGACAAAATGGAAACAGCTAGGCAGGCATGGACAAACACAAACCTCTATTTTATTGCCCTCATAGTTTAGGCAGAATTTAAAAAGGAGAGACTCTAGAATCCTTGGCTATACATAATTTATTAATTATCAATACAACAAAGAAAAGAGTGTGCGAATTTAAGCTATTCCTGGTAATTCACTACTCCAGAACTTCCCATCTAGCATGCTGAGGCACTGGTTGTGGCACAGATGATTGGAAATACAGACATCTTTAGCTTTCAGGGCAACTGGGTGGTTCAGGGTCTCATTGAAGCAGCTGGATTTGGCATAAACAGCAAAATCCAGGCACAGTGTCTTGCACAAATATTATTTTCTAAGTGTATTCAGGATGTGAAAAATACATCAGGAAAACACTTCATTGATCATCTTCCATTGTTTTCTATTTTTTGATACTGGTTGGTAAATGTTAAAGGTGCTAAGCAGACCTTTTTAATTATAAAAGACTATATAAAACTAGCTAGTGAGCAATATCCTTTTCGGTAGTTCAATGAAAACAGTAAAAAATAAAAAATAAAAAATAATTAAGTAAATTCTATTACAATTTGGACAGTAACAAACACTTCACTTACCACGACAATTGCTATGGTAAAATTAGGCCTGAGCTGGTAGTCACACCAAGGACTTGAAGCTCCATAACTGTCTTTGTATATGCCACGTTTGTGAACTAGATTTGGATGCTTCTCATTAGAATCAGAAGGATCTTCTGAAACAAGAAACAGTTTTTCAAAGTTGTCTTGTATTTTTCTGTTCCATTCTTCATATGAGACTATTACAACTTTCCCTGGAAAATGATGAAAAGACATGGCAGTTTCAGACATTTGAAGCAATTCAAACCTGTAATAAGAGTCAAAAAGTCATATTTAGTACACTTATTACTTTTTATTTACTAGGGAGAAATAAAATGTCCACTTTTTGAAAATGTAGCTAGCCTAAATTGAGATGTGATATAAAACATTTACTGGATTTCAAAAACTTAGTACTTCCCAAAATATAAATTAGTTCAGGAATAATTTTATATTGACTACATATTGAATAATATTTCACAAACATTATCTTAAATGAAACATAATTAATTTCATCTGTTTCTTTTTACTTTTATCAAATGAATTAGAAATTTTTAAATTATTTATGTGGCTCAAATAATATTTCAATTGGACAGAATTTTCTCAAAAAAGATGTAAATATTTCAAAATTGTTCATGAAAATAGAACCTGTTCACAGTCACACTAAGATCAAAGAAAAGCACAATAAGGCAGTAACTATGTTGTTTTTCTTACCTCAGTTTAAACTGCTATCAAAAATATGGTTAGTAACTAGATTTGCTACAATTTCCATAGAGTAGATTAATGATTTTTCTTTCTTCTTGAAATTTATGGTTTTCTAATATTAGCTAACTGCATCAAATGATGAGTACATAGTTAAAAATACAGACAGTATTAGAAGTTTCTTTGTAAATAAAAGGAACAGCTTACCATGTCTTTTTACTCTAAATTCATGATAAGGAAAAATATTTTTTTTGGATAATTCCAGCAACCAATGAACGGCAGATTTACACAAGCCCGCAATTTCCACAGCAGACCCATCTCTAAAATTAAAAATAAAATTTGTTCTCTAAGTAGGATTCATTTAGGCACTATTTTAAGAAGGTATTCAATAAACAATTCTTATGAAGAGTATAACCATTTCAGTATAAAAACAACTATCTACTAAGAAATCCTGTCTTTATAAGGAATATATATTTTTGCTGGGGATTGAAACCAGGCCTCACCCAAGTTAGGAAAGTATTCTACCAGGGAGCTACACCCCTCAGTCCAGTAGCAACTGTTTAAAAATTACTTTTTGGATAATTCTGACTGAAGATAAAATTTGAAGAAAAGAGCTTCTTAGCTTAATACAGTACAAAAAGCTATTTGTTGATAGCTGCTGAAATAAAAAAGAAAAACTCTTAAAAGACAAATTCTGGGGCAAAAGTTTAAAGAATTAGGAAGAAAAAGATTCCCTTTTTATGAAGTGAAAATAAAAGACAGAATAACTGATAGTTGCTCATATTTGAAAAATATGCACAATGAACTATTAACCATTGGGATAAAAGATCATAAGATGTGATTTTGAAGTACTTACAGAGGCTAAAACCTTGATAATTTCTAAAAAAAAAAAAGAACAGACAGCTTTGCTATATAACATATATCAAATGAACATATCTGCATAACGAGGAGAAAGAAAGGATGAGTCAGAAAATAGAAGAGAGGAAGAGAGGCAGATTTTTATTGATTTAATATGAAGAATACATCAATAATAGAGTAAAAGATTCTACAAGTATATGTTTTTAAAAACTAAAATGGTAAATTAAAAGGGCATAATTTGTGCTGGGGATGAGGCTCAAGCAGTAGCGTGCTCTCCTGGCATGCGTGCAGCCCGGGTTCGATCCTCAGCACCACATGCCAACAGGGATATTGTGTCCGTCGAAAACTAGAAAATAGATATTTAAAAAAATTCTCTCTCTCTCTCTCTCTCTCTCTTTAAAAAAAAGGGCATAATTAGGGGCTGGGGTTGTGGCTTAAGTGGTAGAGCGCTCACCTAGCATGCCTGAGGCACTCACTGGGTTCGATCTTCAGCACCACATAAAAATAAAATAAAGGTATTGTGTCCACCTACAACTAAAAGATATATATTTTAAAATAAATTTTTTAAAAAAAGGGCATAATTACAAAAGCACTTTAAAATAAACACTACCTTGGAGTGGCTGGGATTCCTGTTTCTAGCTCTCTCACTTTTTCCCATTTTATCCAACCATGTGCCACAATTTAAACGATTTCCTCCATATATAAATCCTGTTTTGTCATCAACCCCCTGCAGTTGTATTAAAACCTAAAAAAAACCAAAACGTATAAAACAAGTGTTCTATAACTGGTACATATTATATATAGCAAATGAAAATTAATATTTTATTTAAAATATTTATACAATTTATAGGAATATAATAAACCAGGACAACTATTCTGAAGATCAACTTGGTAATACATTAAAAATTAGAGATGTGAAATTGCATAGTAATTACATTTCTTTCTAAATATACTCTAAGGAAATCCTTAAATGTCAATTATACTTGGGGAAACACCCTACATTATATAAAATTAAAGAAGTAGATTTATGTGAACAAAAATAAATACCCAAGACAAAATGATTGAGTAAACAAGTCATAAAAGGAGATGTGTAATAAAAACCTTTTCTGTAAAAGCTTGAAACATGGATAATACTAATGTATACAGCTATGTGTGTCTATTTGGTCTATATGGCTATGTCTAATATATTTGTGTATAATTTTAAAATACATCAAATATTTATACAGTGTATATGTTATAGTACACTAAATATATACAACACATTAGATCACATATACTTTGCATATACTTGAATACATACAAAAGTCTAAAGCATTAAAAATATACATGGAAATAGAGAACCCTGATTGTAGGATAGTCATTAATTCTAGAGAGGAAAGAAAGAAAAAGAGAGATGAATCTTTGGATACACCTGATATGGTTTATTTCTTTTCAAACAAAAACAGAAAGATCTGAAGAAAATACAATCAAATGTTAATATCTGCTTAATTTGAGTACGAAATTTGAGGTAAAATTTATACCCCTATCTGTAAGTTGAAATGTTTCATATTTATGAAAAACTAAATTAATTCAAAGATATCACAAAATATGTTCTTTAAATATAAAATCTATTTCTATTGATTTACTGAAGGATAAAAGAAGGATTAAAGAACTATAAGTGATTGTTAGCAGATTACTTGGGTTAGCAGGGTTACTATTTGGATGTTACTGCTAGAAATAATAAATTAATGATTTTAAATTAATATATAAAATGTAATTTTGAACATTTTGCCAATGAGTTTAGTGAGTTACCTAGAAAACTCAAAGGTTCATTATGTTATGTTAAAAATGGTGCTATTATATTAATATTAACATATTAATATTATATTTTAAATGTAGTATTATATTTTAAAATCATAAATTATAAAACCATAATGATATTTTACAATAAAATTACATATATTTCCTTCTAATAATTTTTATACAGTAATATTTTTATAAATGGCTTATATCCAACTATTTTTTATTTACTAGATTTCACATTTGTATACTATATTGTCATATGTATAATTTTGTAATTTTTTCATTCTGGTCAATGTAAATATTTTTGGTTAATTGTAAAGGCTGTTTCTTCCATTTATATTTATAAATAATGGTATGATCAATATCATCATATAATATGACTTTTCTGTGTGTTTTAGATTATTTCATAGACTAGATACCTAGGAGCAGATTAAATTCATAAAAACATATAAATATTTTATCTCTTTCTTATTTATATATGACAGTGGAATGCATTACAATTCTTATTACATATATACAGCACAATTTCTCATATCTCTGGTTGTATACACAGTATATTTACACCAATTCATGTCTGCATACATGTACTTTGTATAAAAATGATCATCACATTCCACCATCATTAATAACCCATGCCCCCTCCCTTCCCTTCCAACCCCTCTGCCCTATCTCGAGTGGGATAGGGAATGGGAGTATGGGAGGAATATTTTATATCTCAATAAATACATTTGTAAATTAATTTCTTTCTTTCTTTCTTTCTTTCTTTCTTTCTTTCTTTCTTTCTTTCTTTCTTTTTTTTTTTTTTTTTTTGAGAAAGGGTCTCACTAATTTGCTTAGATCCTCACTAATTTGCTGAGGCTGGCTTTCAACTGGCAATCCTCTTGCCTCAGCCTCTCTAGCCATGGGATTACAGGCATGCGTCACCATGCCTGACTGTAAATTGTTTTAAAAAAGAATGCCATCACAAACTGGTGTGAATATACTTTGTATACAACCAGAGATATGAAAAATTGTGCTCTATATGTGTAATAAGAATTGTAATACATTCCACTGTCACATATAAATAAAAAAATAAAAAATAAAAAAGGAATGCCATCATTAGTATATAAATACTTCTCAAAACTAAACATTTTCATTTTGTTTGAATGGATCACTCCCTACAAATTTAAAAATTGTAATCCTAGCCTCCAGTGTATCTGAATGTGACTTTATTTGGAAATTGAACTTCACAAAGATCATTAAGTTAAAATGGTCATTAGGGTGGACCCTAATCTAATCTGACTGGTATTTTTATAAGAGGAAATTTGGGCACAGACATACCAAAAGAGAAGATGATGTGAACTACAGGAAGAATGCCATGTGAACATGAAGATCCCATTCTAAATAAAGAGAGCGGCTTGGAACAGATTTTCCCTCACAGCCCTTAGGAGAAGCCAACCTTGCTAACACCCTGATTTTGAACTACTTGATTCCAAATTGTGAGACAATATATTTTTGTCACTTACACCACCCAGTTTGTGGTACTGTGTATGGCCATCCCAGCAAACTAATATCCACTTTTTTGTTGTTGCTACTAGAAGACTTATAGCACTTTTTATTCATAAAGTTAGTAAAAGATAATGTGAGAGCTTTTCTTCGTGACATGCAGTGGGGTAGGATTTTGAAACAAAATATAGTGATGAACACTATAGATAAAGTCAGGTGGGTGTCAAGCTGAGGAAAGACATGAAATATCTAAAACTGACAATAGACAATATCTAGAATATACAAAGAACCTTATAAATCAACAAGGGAAATGAAGAACTGCCAATAGAAAAAGAAATAAAGGCAAATGAAAACTTTCCAAAAAGGACAAATAAACATCAATAAGTATTCAAATTCATCAGTAATAGAACTACAATTAGAATTACATACTGCTTTACACCCATGATATTAGTGGATAATGTGTTAGTAGGCCTGAGGGCACATCATAAGCCACTTTGATGGTCAGTAGGAACATAGATTGGAATTCCTTCCAGTAATTATGGAAATAAATTTGTTAGTATTTAGTTAAAGAACATAAGAATATGGCATATGTAGCATATATGCAATCTCTGACAGGAAAGTGATCATATATATCTATAAAGATACCTCTAGGTTCATCAAAATCTTGTTTGTGGTAGCTGAGAGCTGGAGGCAATCTAGGTATCTATCCATGAATATATAAAATGTATAGATGCACATTATGTAGAATTCTATGGGTCAGATTAAAAGACTGGCTATAAACAATGGAATGAACAGATTTAAGAAACAATGTTAAAAAAGATTAAAAAATGGATTTAGCACATTATAACATTTTTTTGTGTGTGTGTGTATGATTTACTGGAAAATGAACCCAGGACTTTTCAAGTTGAAAAGACAACTTAAAATATGGGAGAAACTATTTACAAACCATATCTGATAAGAGTATAATATCCAGAATATACAATGACTCCTACCACCAAACAAAAGAATCCCAAACAACCAAATTCAAACATGGGCAAAGGATGTGACTAGATACTTTTCCAAAGAAGATATACTCTGACTAAGAAGCACATGAAACAATTCTCAACATCACTAATCCTTTGGGAGATGGAAATAATCCATTCAGAAGGCCACTATTAAAAAAATATTAGTGTTGCAGAGGATGCAGAGAAATTAGAACACTGTGCACTATTGGTGGGAATGTAAATAGTATGGTCACTGTGGAAAACATTAAGCTCCTTGAAAAATTAGAAATAGAATTAGTGTATGATCTACCAACTCCACTTTGGAGTATATATCCAAAGAATAAAAAAAAAAAAGATCTTGAAGAGTTATATGCATACCCATGTACATTGCAGCATTATTCACAAAAGCCAAGGAGTAAGTCATCCAAAGACCTTCTGAAAGAAGAATGAAGAAAATGGGGGTATGTTCACATACGCAAGTGTACACAAATACACAACAAAATATGTGGCCTTGAAAAAGAAATCCTGTCATAACTTATAATATGGATAAACTTACCTTGACTTCCTAAGTGAAATAAGTCATAAAAGGACAAATACTATTTGATTTCAATTATATAAAATATTTAAAGTGGTCAAAAATCATAGAAATAGCCAGGTGTATGTCCCTATCTGGGAGTCAAGAAGACCCTTTAAAATGCTGTCAATGGCCCAGTGGAGGAGCTGAGGGCAACATCAGATTTGAAATATTTAAAGTAAACACAAATCTATTTCTGCAACTCAGATGATTAAGTGTGATGTTGTGGGCTATGGTGCCATTGGTAAAACATGCCTCCTGATATCCTACACAACAAACAAATTTCCACCTGAATATGTACCAACTATTTTTCACAACTATGCAGTGGGTTAGGATTGGCAGAGAAATACATATTCTTTGACTTTTTGACAGTGCAGGGCAAGAGGATTATGACAGATTACGACTGCTGAATTATCCATGAACAGATATATTTCTTGTCTGTTTTTCAGTGGTCTTTCCACTACTACAAATGTAAAATTAAAGTGGTTGCCTGAGATACTCACCATTGTCCAAACACCCCTTTTTTTTTTGCTTTCAAAAGATGACCCTTCTATTTTTGAGAAACTTGCCAAGAACAAATAAGCCTCTCTCTCCAGAGACTGCTGAAAACTGGCCAGTGATTTGAAGGCTCTCAAGTATGTGGAGTGTTCTGCACTCACACAGGAAGGCCTACAGAGTATGTTTGATGATACAATACTGATTGCCCTGGAGTCTCCAGAACTGAAGAAGAGCCACAGGCATGTACTGCTATGATATCCCTCCAGAGCCCTTTTTGCACAGCCGATGTCACCATCATACTAAAAGCAATGTTTAAATCAAAGTAAAGATTAAAAGTTAAAATTTGTTTCTGCTTTAATACAAATGCCCTACACCTACCCATATGCATTTGTGTGAGACAAGGCCCATGGGTATGCCTGCCTTCCCCGATACTAGTTAATTCTGAGTAAATGTGTATTGTCAGAAAAGTGATCAGTACTGGTTTTTGTTTTATTGTTTTTTAAAAACTCTATTTTTGTTGTTGTTCACAAGCAAAACATGCCAGGCATAGTGGTACATGCCTGTAATCCCAGCCACTCAGGAGGCTGAGGCAGAAAGATTGCCAGTTCAAAGCCAGCCTCAGCAAAAGCAAGGTACTAAGGAACTCAGTGAGACCCTGTCTCTAAATAAAATACAAAATAGGACTGGATATGTGACTTAGTAGTCAAGTTCCCTGAGTTCAATCCTGGGTAAGCACCCCCCACAACACACAAAAAAGCAAACATGCTTGTGATGACTTTGTAACAGACCAGTTTGTTGAAGCCATTCCCTGGTTCCAACCAGAAGAGTAACCTGGGACATCTTAATTTTTTGTTTGTTTCTTCCTCTTCTTTTGTTGGAGTGAGGGGAATGTGTGTGTAATTTTTTATAGTTTTTAAAAAATTCATTAATCAGTGGGCATCTTTAGGTGAGAAGGATAGATTGATTCCACATTCCACTTCCTCGATCTAGTTTAGAAAATGTTTTTTCCCACCTGGTGCTCTTAGGAAGGAGTACAGTAAATGACCCATTTAATACTATGCTCCTTATTCAAAGTTGCCTTTTTTCTTCACCTTGAATAGATCCAGTATTTGATGAAACTCATGAAAGTGGGTGGCAACTGTTTTGCCCCTTCTCTTTTCTAGGGTGCACTCTACATGTGACTGTGATTTCCAAGGGAATTTGTTTGCTATTTGCTGGTTTTTTTTTTTTTTGAGGGGGGGAATTAATTTCTAACTTTTTCCACTGATAAATAAACCACATGGATTGAGTCTGTAATAAAAAAAAGTTCCCCATCAGTCATTGTCTTATATACTTAGCACAGATTTGCAACTCAAAATTGTATGGCCTTCTTGGAACCCAGCTCTAGACTTGGCACATAGCGGTGTGGTGCCAGAAGACAGATGCCTAAAAAATGACTGGAATCTTTTCAGGTTTGAGAATGTAGGCCTGCTTCATTAAGAAGCCAGGGATGTGGAGAGAATACTTACCAACAAGGGGAACAGCCAGGGGAAGTCCTTTATTTCTGTTTGGCACATGAAGACCCTCTATCCCACTGAGATTCTCTAATGATTCTCTAATGAAAATCATGGAAACAGTCTGGAAGAGAATCTCTGTAAGTGTTAAGAGGGCTTTTCTTTTCTTCCAGCTTATTTTGGTTGTAATTTCTAGTTTTTAAAAATGTTGGATGGAAAATTTAATTTTAGAAAATTTTATCACAAAAAACCCTCAAAAACTAACAAAAAAAAGAGGAATGGAATTCTGATACACATACAACATGGTTGAAACATAAAAATTATGCTCAATGAAATAAGCCAGAAACAAAGGGCAAATATATTATTATTTCAATTATATGAGGTACACAGATGCTATGATTTAGATGTGCTGGAAGCTTTAAGAGATGTGGCCTGATGAAGGTGGTTGAGTCACTGGAGACATTACCACTGGAAAAGATCAATGACGCCTTTCAGAGGGGTTTAGGTTCCAAAGAATAAGAATGTCCTGACCCCTAAATCTCTGGCTTTCTTTCTTGTCATGGGATCTCCCCCACACATAATCTCTCCCACTATGAGGTTATCTGGCATGATGTGATATAACCAAGAGGGTCCTCACCAGAGGCCAAACTCAACAGGGATGCTTCAGCTTATACTTTCAGCCTCCAAACCTTTGAGCTAAACAAATCTTTTTCTTTATAATGTGGCCTGCCTCAGGTATTTTGTTATAGCAACAGACACTGGACAAATATATTCAAATAGTTAAATTCATAGACACAGAAAGTAGAATAGCAATATTTAGGAGCTGGGGAAAAGGCTAATGAGTACTTATTATTTAATGGGTAGTTTCTGTTTGCGATGACAAGAATGTTCTGGAGATGGATAGTGATGATGGCTACACAACAATATGAATGTAGTTAAAGCCACTGAACTGCACACTTTCAAATGGCTAAACTGGAACATTTTATAATAAAATTTTTAAAACAATATTTAAAAAATGCTTAATAGTCAAAAAATCAGCAATCCAATTAGAAAATAAGCAAATGACACAATTAGGGAAGATGAATGGCAAATAAGTATATGAAAAGATGTTTAACATTAGAGAAATGCAAATATTGTATAGCAGTCTATACAACCATTAGCACTTCTTTGAAAACAAACAAAACAAAACAAAATTCCATAACAATAAATGGTGATTCAGTGTGGATGAAAATTGAAACTGGTCCTCTCCAGATTGCCGGAGAGGAATGTAAAATGGTACAACCATTTTGGAACATTGTTTGGCAATTTCTTATAAAATAAAACAGGCACTCATTATATGACTGACTCATATCCTTGGGCATTCCCTGAGAAATGAAACATATGTGTCATGTAAAAATCTACATGTGAAATATTCAGTTGTATTAGTAAAAAAATGGAACTACCTAAATGCCTTTCCGTGGATGAAAGGTTAAATAAATTCTGACATCACTAAGAGGGAATACTATTCAGCAACAAAAAGGAATAAACTACAATGCATGCATCCACTTGGATGGATCTCAAGGGAATTATGATTAGTGAATAAAACCACTCTAAAGGTTATATGCAGTATGATTCAATTTACATAATATCCTCAACATAATAAAATCATATACAGCGAGAACTGATTAGCAGTTGTTAGAGTTCAAGTATGGCAGTAGAGTGGGTAGGTGTTAACTCTAAAGGCAGACACAAAGACCTTTGTCCTGATGGATTAGTTCAGTACCTTGATTGTGGTAATGGTTACATGAAGTTATACATGGAGTCACATTTCACAGAGCTACATGCACACATACATGCAAGTATGAGCATGTATGCACAAACACACAGACACACAGATGAGATAATGTAAAAACTAGAAACCAAATCAGGTCTATAGGCTTGTTAACAGTATCACACTAATGTCAATTTCCTAATGATACCATACTTCAGTTATATAAAACACCCCCATTGGGATAAGCTGAGGGAAACTGGGTGAATGGTGCATGGTTCTCCATGTATCACTTTTTTTGCAAACTTTTATGAATCTCAAATTCTTTCTAAACTATAAAGTTAAAAAATTGATATGCATGGCATTTGCTATTAGATAAATAGAAATGGAGAACAGCATCTAAGTGAAATAAGACAGATCCAGAAAGTCAAGGGTATACTGTTTTCTTTCATATCCAGAAGCCAGAAACATGGAAAAAAGAAAGGGGTACAGATCCCATGAAAATCAGTGGAGCACAGGGGGAGGGAGACAGGATGGGAAAAGAGAGGAAGGATAGAATGCAATTGACCAAATTATGCTATGTATACAGATGAATATACCATGGTGATTTTCATCTTTATGTGCATCTATTAAACACCAATTAAAAATGGTGTTTAAAATTAAAAATATATAAGTAAATAAAAGACAAGTAGAGTTGAGGAAAGGGAATATGGTGAGGTGAACATGGGTGGGGGAAAGAGGGGAAGAAAAGAAGAAGTACTAGGGACTGAAGTGGAGAAAATGCTTGTGTGATTATCTCAAAATGAACCCCAAATTATATATAACTATAATGCACTAATAAAACATTAAAATGACATATAAATAAAATAATACATGTTTTATGAAAAATAAATATACAATAAATGCATTAGAATGATTCTCTAAGAGAAATAGGGGAAAATTGAAAACAATTAGCCTTGCATTGGCTGGTAATGATTGTGTGCCATAAAATAAGGAAGAAGAAGTTAAAAGTTTATCAATTTTAACTTGATATATATATATATCCTTTTTGTAAAAACTGTTTTACAGGGGTCTAAGCCAAAGAGAGAGACCAGGGAAAAAAATCCTAGTTTGCCACTTAGTAGCTCTTTAGCTCTGGGCAGGCTACTCTTAAGAATTTTCTCATTTAGTAAAACATGAAAACGAAATAACTTGTTCCAAATGTTCTTTGGAGTATTAAATTGGAACAACATAGGTTAAGTAGTTAGCACAATGCCTACCAGATAATGACTCAATTCATGGCAATTAATATTGATGTTATCATTATAAATTGTAACCATCAATATTATCATTAATATTGGCTGACTACAATGATATGGAATTTCATATTTCCTCTAGAAACTAAAAACTTGATGAGATCAGAAACAGTGTTATCTTTCTCATTGTTATATCTTAAGGTTTTGCATCCATTACTGCAAAGTGAAAGAATGATTACAAGGTTTAATTTCTCTGCATCAGTGAATATTCACTATGGAGTTAAAGTTCCATACCTTCATCCTTCATGTTTCGATCTATCTGTGGTCCAGCATTCCTTTCTCGGAACTGTATGCCCTGCATGTGTCTTTGCATGGCTTCCTGTATTACTTCAAACAATGGTTGATCCTGTTTGAGACAGAATGGATGTGACCTCTATTAGAAACTACATACTGATCTTCTCCTAAATCCCACAACTTAAGTAATGTGAAAACACATAATTGTCTTTGGAGGGAGAAATAAGGATTGGAGTAGGCCCAGGGAAAAGCAGCAGCTCCTAGTACACAAAATAATACAATCTATCATATGAATATTTAACATTAGTAGTTTTAACTATTCAGGCCTGTGACAAAATAATTGGTAATTTTGCAGATAGGTGAAATGATGAGCTTGAATAGTTTCTATCAGAAAAATCAACAATAAATGAGTTTGGCTTGTCATTTAGCACCTAAATATTCTTACTCCTCTCCACACATAGGTAATAGTGATTAAATTATGTGCAAAAGTGGTACCCTCAAACATGGGAATCCATGATGACTTCAGAAAATATCCCCAGTAAATGTAAAGAGTCCACAGATAATTTTCTTTGTCCATATTAATAATAAAGTAATACTTAGGATGACATATAGGGAGATATATAATTGTATTTTTTTAAAAAATAAGGTGAAGCATGTGAACTAAAAGTGAAATTTAGAGTCCTTATATATTTGATTATACTTTATTTTTTAAAATACCAGTGAATAAATCTGAATCTATCATATAAAAATTCTTGATATAGTTATAAATGTCTGAAGCACATAAAAATAATGTGCAACTTTTAACAAATTATGAGAAAATAAATAGGTCTAAAATAAATACCTACTTGATAACATTAACCCATGTAGGACAATGGAACATAAAGAATTATTTTTTGACGTATGTTTTTTGAGTATTTCGTGATAAATATAAACATCATGGGGACACAAACATGCAAGCCCTGAAGCAGTTTTCACCACCCCTGAAGTCTTATACTGAACACATGATAAAAAAGCAGATCAGAAGTTACAAAAACATAATAATATTGTACATTCCCTATTGGGGAAAAACACTCAAAATGTTTATCAGTTCAACATTGTTCATAAGATGAACTCTGAACTCCCTGGATTGGTTGCCAAGGCCCTCTACACCTGGTTCACCCTTCCGATATTCTCTCACTACCCTCAGGTGTTCTACACAGAAATTAAAACTAGGCTGAGCAGTATGTCCTAAACTGTGTTTCAACTCAATATGCTTCACTGTACCTTTCATCTTTCAAGTCTTCCCATATTCCCCCACAAACTCTCCTAAAATCCTACTCACATTTTCAGAGTGCATTTAGGTGAAATTTTAGTTACTTTATAAGTCTTCCTCCCTGAGTCCCACCTACTACTCCTCTCTCCCGTGTATGAGACTGCATAGTACTACTTATGCATCTTTGCAATGACCATGTTTATGTGGACACACCATCTCTTCTACCATGTTACAAGTTCTTTAAGCAAGGAGAAGTTTTATGTTGACTGTGTATTAGGAAATAAGTTTTAATAAATTATTTTTACCAGTGTGGCAGCAGGAAAAGGAGCAGAATCATCTGTTGGATACATTCTGGAAACTGGGCACTTGAGAATGTCTACACCATTTGGAACCATTTTACAGCAATCTTGAATACACTGCAGCCACCACCACACAGCATCCTGGCAATTGTATCTGGCATAAGTTCCTTCACCAAGGAGATTAGGAATGAGACCATACCTCAGAATACCAGCAAACGCTAAAATAATATTCCTAAACAACAGAATTGAGTGGATCATTTAAAATGAAAACATACTCTTAAAAACTGAAGACAAACATGGTCACTTTTGGTGACTGTGTCATGGAAGTATTTTCTCACCTGTCCTTATTTTTTTGTATATATTCTTAGAAAGCAGTCATAATATGATAAACAAGCACTGAATTAAAAGTAAGAGATTTTGGTTGCAAGTCTGTTTTTTTCCTCTAACAATTTGTGACTTTCTCTTTTTGTAACAGTTTTTTCATCTGTGCAGTCAGGGATTGGGCTGGGTGATTTTAAAAGTATTTTATAGCTCTAGATTCTACTTTTGAAATCCATAGTATTTCAAAATCTAAGTAATTATTAGGCATAAACTTTTATTTTATAACATACCAAAATCAAAGCAAATATATAAGAAAACCGATGACTAAAAGCTGACTTTAAAAAAAACACTCAATTTTAAAAATTGGTATTTAAAATTTAAAAATAGAATTCTACTATCATACACCAAATGAGATGTAAGATTTGGTGTATCTCATTTGTAAGATGGAATTGTGTTCTGGAAAGATCATAAAATTAAGAAATAAGATGGCTGAGGTCTAAATCCTAGTTTGCCACCTGTATGACCTTGGAATAAGTCATTTAACAACATCTAGACTTTAATGCTTTTTAACTAAAACATTCAGAAATTTTATTAATTCTATGTTTCAGTTTAATGTTTGTCCAGTAATAGTACAATAGGAAAGTTTTGTTTTCTAAAATACAAAAGGGTCCATATGCAAATGATGTTCCCAATTAATAAAAGGTGACAATTCTAGCAATCTTGACCATCCAGAAAAATGTCAAACACATGAAACCTGAATGAAAAGATTTCTGATCCATGAATACCTCTACAAAGGGAGGAAGGAAAACCCCCTGTGGTATAGGCAGTCAAAATAGTTGTTCCATTTCACATTTCCTATCCAGACTTCCAGTTGGTGTCTGCTACCTTGATGATGTGAATATAGTTTCTCCTACCAACCTTGCCCTCTCCATCCCCAGGTTAAGATTCAGGGGGTCTGCCATAGGCACAAAGAATAGGTATTTCTAACAAGTTCTCAGATGATGGTGTTAGTACTGGTTTGTGGAACATTCTGAATCACACTGCTGCAGAACTTTCTTTTCAACCTCCAATAAATTCATTTATATTATTGTGAGACAGAAGAAAAGATCAATTTGAATCTGGAAACTGGAGCTTGCAAGCTTGCAACAAACAAAAGGAAACCTGCTATCTTTTTTTTTTTTCTGTAAGACTCAACAAGCCAGCAGTAACTTCATTATAAAAGACATAAAATGATCAAAAATTTTATCTTATAAAAATAAACTTACAAATTCTGAACATAACCTAACTTATAATATGAATGAGTATAACTGGGTATATTCAATGATTTTTCCCTCCTTTAAATTTTTATTATATTTTTCAATGAACATTTATAAAAATACCATTGAAAATTTATGGAAAACATACCTCTCAAATGTTGTGACTAGATGGATCAGAAGAAATGTTTGAAGAACATATAGAAAACATTAAGACATAAACTTACATTGTAACTTTTTAGACGATCTCTTACCTGGCTTCTAAATATCGTCCAGTAACCAACTGTAAACCTTTAAGTGCAATAAAAATATCCCTTCCCCAGCAGCAGAAAAGACCAGAAGAAAAATGAGGTAAGCCTAACAGAAAAGATAAATGTATGTCAATATAAATATATGATGATCACATATGTCAATCATAAAAATCATATATGTCAATCATAAAAATAAATACAAATCCAAGAACTGTATTATCACACATTAGTTACTCTAAACATGGGGTAGAGAGTAAGTTACAATGTGTCTGCAAACTCTCTAAAATTTACCTGCAAAATGTATGTTGGTTATGTCAACTTTTATGGAATGAAATTTACATATATATATATATATATTTCTTTTTGTATTGGGGATTGAACCCAGGGGCACTTAACCACTGAGCCAAATTTCCAGGCATTTTTTTTTTTTTTTTAATTTTGAGACAGGGTCTCGCTACATTCCTTAGGTTCATGCCTTAATTCCTGAGGCTAGTTTTAAACTCATGATCCTCCTGCCTTCATCTCCAGAGTCAATAGGATTATAGGCATGTGCCACCACCCCCAGAGCAATTCTTCTTTTTAAAAAATATTTTGTTTTTAGTTGTAGTTGGACACATACCTTTATTTTATTGATTTATATGTGGTGCTGAGGATCAAACCCAGGGCCTCGAACATGGCAGGCAAGTGCTCTACTGCTGAGCCACAACCCCAGCCCCAATTCTCTATTCTTATCAGGTTATTTTTTTGCTTGTTTGTTGGAGATAGATTCTTTCTATGTTGCACAGGCATTCTCCAGTTTCAGCTTCCGATGCTCGGAATATAGTGGGTACCACCACATCTGATTTACCAGATTTTTAAAAGACCCAAAGGAAATTAGAAAACAGTGCTAGATTTTTTTTTTTGAGGTTCTGGGGATAGTACCCAGAGACTCCTGTATGCTAGGCCAGCACTTTACTACTGAGTTACACCCTCTGCCCCAAGAACAAGTGCTAGACAATTGATTTCAAGATATCTTTAAAAGACAAAAAAACTATATTTTAATTAATTAAAAGCAAGAAATCAAATATTTAACATATAAAGTAATATAATATAATAAGTATATGCTTTAAAGATTCTACCCTTCCTTTAAGGATAATAAATAAATCTAAATATGAAATGATTACCTGAATGATAATCAATTAAATACATATATTACTCTATTATTCTGGAGTTAAACATATTATCAAATTTCCTATTAATTTAAAATAAATTAATACTGTTACACTTTGTATACAATGAATAAATATAATGTTTATTAACTGAAAATAAATATATTTTGGCTGGGTGTTGTGGCACAAGCCTGTAATCCCAACAATCTGGCAGGCTGAAGCATGAAGTTCACAAATTTGAGGCCAGTCTCAACAATGTAGCAAAGCCCTAAGCAACTTAGTGAGATCCTGGCTCAAAAAAAGAAAATAATAATAATAAAATAAAAAAGGGCTAGGATGTAGCTCAGTTATAAAGCACCTTAATTTCAAACTTCAGACCTGCCCCCTCAAAAAAGGAAAAGTAAAAATAAATGAATTTTTAAAAAGTGTTATACTTTCATAATAATTTTTGCAGATAAAATGGGATTTTTTATCCTAAACAATGAACATTTCTGGTAATTACAACTTTTATGTATAAGATAAAAATAGGATATGTAATAGAAAAAATTCTAAAATTTTACTTTTAGACTGATTTGAGTTTCTTTGTTTGTTTGTTTTTTTTTCCCTGTGTTTCAGGGGATTGAAGAAAAGTCCTTATACATATTAGGCAATTGCTCTATCACTGATTTACATTCCCAGTCCAGTTGGTTTTTTATAAAACATTTGAAGAAATATGATTGTTATCTGTTATTTGTACTAAAAAAAATGTCAAAAAATGATGAAGCAGCCAGGTACAGTGGCACAGGCCTATAATCCCAGCAATTCAGGAGATAGAGGCAGAAGGATCACAAGTTCAAAGACAGCCTCAGCAACTTAGTGAGGCCCTAAGCAATTTAGTGAGACCCTGTCTCAAAGTAAAAACTAAAAAGGGGTGGAGATGTGGCTCAGTGGTTAAGCACCCTAGGTTCAATCCCCAGTGCCGAGAGAGAGAGAGAGAGAGAGAGAGAGGAGGAAGAAAAAAAGAAATATTAGAACAAAGGGCAACATTAGACATTTTTTCTATGCTATCTCCAAAATGATGGCACAGAGTTTCCCTAAACACACTGAGTGTTTTTTTAATATGTTTTTTAGTTATCAATGGACTTTGTTTATTTATATGCGGTGCTGAGAATTGAACCCAGTTCCTCACTCTTGCTAGGCACAATCGCAGCCCACACTGTGTATTTTTAAATAATGGTTGATATACACGATTGATGGCTACAAACTTTGATGATGATGACAATGACAGCAGCTAACATATATGTAGCAGTCTGTGTCAGACAGCATTTGTATAGTTTAACCCATTCAACATTTTGTATGAAACCTGAATAGAGAGATTCAAAGGTGACTTTAAATTTGTGTATCTTAAAATATGTACAGCCTGTCTTTGTTAAAAAGGAATGGCTATAAAATCTGTATCACTGATATGTGGAAATATTTATATTAACTTTTTTATTTGTTCTTTTTTAGATATACGTGAGAGTAGAGTATATTTGGACATATTATACATACATGGAATATAACTTCCCATATAACACACTGGTCATGTGTTCATAATGTACACAGGAAAGTTATTTCCCAATTCATTCTATGGGCTTCCTATTCCCATCCCTGCTTCTGTTCACTCCCCTTTGTCTAATCCAATGAACAAACTTCTATTCTTCCATCCCTACACACCCATATTAACCTTTTCATCTCTGAAAGTATACAACTTATAGATCATATATCTTTGGAATAATTTCTGCTTTGTCAATTATTATAAAAGTTTATAATTATAACATGTTTTGCAATACTATCACCAAAGAAATGAATTCCCAGCCATTTTAAAATGCACCTCCAAAAAACCTACCTGCAAATCTGAGTTTATTCTAATTTTGCCAGTAAGCACTAGGCAAAACATTCCATGCTAGAAGAAAATACCAGAGTTTCTATTTACTTACTATACTATATTTGGTATGTAAGTGTATCAGGTACCATCAACATATATTGGTATACAATTTATGAATAAATGCATATATTAGGGGTATTTAACAGCAACAGCATGTAATCAAAAGACTGAGATTACTATTTGATGTAATAGGCTTCTATAAAATAGGCTAAAACCTAAAATTCTTCATATCAGTATGTTTTTTCCCCACAATGGCTCAGTTCAGTTTCATGAGTATTTGCATGGATTCGTTGGGAAATGACAGGCAATAGAAGATCAAACAGTCAAGTGAAAATATGAAATAATTATAAAACTAAACCAGAGTTTTAATTCCATTCTTTTATAAAATTGTTTTATTTTTAATTTTTGTGGTGATAGGGATTGATCCTAGGGCCTCACACATACTTGAACTACATCTCCACTCCCAAAAAAGAGTTTTATGATTTTTTTATGATCATTCTAAATGAAAAGGTAATTGTAGTTGTTAGGTACATGAAGCCTTTTCATTTGATCTGAGCAGATACAAATTTAAAGAAATATAAATTTAACAGATAGAGCCATGAAGATATATAATACTTTCTACCATTTCACATATTTCAGGTTAGTTTTGAGAATTCTCAACTTCAGTGACCTCAAGTATTAAATATTTTCTAGAAATATGATGGAAATTTATTTAAAAGGAAAGCCTGTTCTTTAACCTATTTTGCTTACTCATACTTGTTATTTGATTCAAGTTTTTAATCTACTTTCAGGAACAGATACCAATAAACATGGCTGGAAGTATTTTATGTCCAATTGACAGCATCTGGATGCATAATAATAATAATTTCTTAAAACCTTTATTACTTGTGGCTGGGGTTATAGCTCAGTGGTAGTGCACTTGCCTGGCATGTGTGAGGCACTGGGTTAGATTCCCAGCCCCACGTATAAATAGATAAAATAAAGGTCTATCAAAAACTGAAAAAATATTTAAAAAAACAAACAAAAAACTTATTAGATGTTGATGGACCTTTATTTTGTTCATTTATTTATATGCACTGCTGATAACTGAATCCAGTGCCTCACACAAGCTAGGCAAGCATTCCAACATGGAGCCACAACCCCAATCTCCAATAATAATTATTTAAAATCAGTTTTGTGTTTTGTAACTTATAGGACACCTTTAAATGATCTTTAGGTAAGTTTATTTTTTTAATTTTTTTTTTAGAGAGAGAGAGAGAGAATTTTTTTTAATATTTATTTTTTAGTTATTGGTGGACACAACATCTTTGTTGGTATGTGGTGCTGAGGATCGAACCCGAGCCGCACGCATGCCAGGCGAGCGCGCTACCGCTTGAGCCACATCCCCAGCCCAGATAAGTTTATTTTTAAAACTGGGAAGGGATATAGGAAAATGGGTAGTAAAATAATGATTTAAAACATAAATTTTAAATATTATTTAAAGTAATACCATGAATTAGAAGAAAAGGATTAACCAGACACAATAAAAACACACATAAATGCCTCATACACAATTATAACTGAAAAATAACATGGTTAGTATTTTATGAGTATCTCAGAAATTTTACTAAGCAATAACATACAGTCTTGGATAACTTCATGAATTTTTAAAAAAAGTCTTTTTCTTGTAAGTTTTCCTTTTGAATACTATTGACTTATACATTTTAACCTTCAACAAAATTCCTTACCTGCAGCTAAAGAAGCACAACACTGCTGCTTTTCCTTTGTGATCTCATTCAACCTATATGGTACATCCAGAAGGGAAGGTGAAAGAAGTGGCAGAATAGGGAATTTTCCTACTCCACACATTTGGACTGAACCCAGTGAAAGGTGTTTCACAAAGCTTGAACCATTCTGAACAAAGCTGTAATAAAAGTGATAGGGTTTAAAATATAATCTGTAAAAATACAAAACTTTTTAGCAGTTTTATTCTGTTTTCCCCCTTCAAATGATTTCTCCACACAAATGTATAAAAATAGTAATATAGTAGGAAAAAATGTTCAATTTGATTAGATTTCAAAACTACTTTCATGGCATCCATTATTTTAGCCGGCTTTAGTCCAGGCCTTGTTGTAACAACAATGGCAGAATTGAAGTGCTTTTTCTTTCTGAAAAATCTGAAAACATGCCCAAATCAACTCGCTGGCTCTCATAGTTCATTTCCATTTGTAGTTTCATTTTAGAAAATTTCATTGTAAAAAGCAGATTTTATTCATAATAATACCAGAATATTTTCTTTTAATCAATGAAAATTAGAGAAAGAACTATATGTACATATTCTAAACACTATATCAATTAAATTTAACAAATCAATGAATAAATAAATAGAAACAAATAACATAAAACAAGTTATTTTCCCCAAACATATTTGATATAGAAGAGAATTTATATGGGTTTGTTTTTGTGTGTTTCAGACTAAAGGAAGTTAATAAATTTACTCTCCACTTAAAAACTATTCCAGCTCTGAGTCTCCAAAATTCATGCTTTGGTCTTTTAAGAGCATGTGTGCAGTGACTCTGTGTATAGTTTCTATGCAAACACACCTATTTATGTAAGCTTTGTTGGATATACCTTGACATCTGCTCCCATGCTGCATCCAGAAGAGTGGTGTATGCTGTTAGAGTCTGTAAACAAGTCAGGATGGCGCCTGGCATTTTGCCAGAGGGAGTGGTTTGTGAAGTAACACCAGCGAGCCATTAAGTGTGGAGATTCCTTATTGGTTGACTGCTGTATCGAGTTTATGTTAATTAAGATAAGCTGTGTGGAATGTATATACACCTCTCCTGTCCTACAATAAATGGCTCCCACTCCTGCTGTATCAATCTACACAAGTTGCTCATCACCCCCCGGTTATTTTGCTGCAGCCAGACTGCGGCAGTATGCACCAATTAATATAGCATCAAAGTAACATGGAATAGGGTATCGTGGGATCTGCTTCAAATAGAAGAACATAGCCTGAAACCATTTACCAACCTGTTGTAAAAATAATTTAAAACGTTAAATTGGTATGTTCACAGGCTACACATATTTTAAGAGATAAATCAAAACATGAAACTGTGCTATCCAATAATTCATGAATTAAATTTCCATGTATTAGAACTAGAAACACAAATAAGGGAGGAAAACATGTAAATATTATATATATATATAATTCTTATTGTGCCTTTGCTTATTTTGGACTGGAACACAGCTTACTTATTTAATACTTACTTCAGCAATATTTCCTGATCGTGAAATAAGCTGGCCACTAACATAATCGATCATCCTATCTCCAGATCTCAAATTTTCACAAAAAGGATGCCTCAAGTTATTCTTTGGTCTTATTTCTGCCAATACGGACATTAGCCCTGAAAATTCAGATATGCCATGCTGCATTACTGGTAGAGTCAAAATGTTCCCATAGTTGAGTTATGGCTAGTCCCTGATGATTTGACGTGAACAGAGAAGCAGACAAAATGGCCACTTAGTCCTACTATGACACTCAGCCTAGTCGGAAGAAAGTGTGGCCATATGGACTGGAATCAGGATGCAAAGGCATGTTGAGGGAGACTACTGCCACATTTCATACAAAGCTTCCCAAAAGTTATAACTTGTGGCACTGGTCTACTTTTTTTTAATGTTATAATATTCAAAGTCAATTGGCATTTTTATTTTTGCCTTAAGGCATAAAGGAGAAAAAAAATTGATAATCCTGTATCTTTCCATGTTAAAAAGTGGTAGATTTGTTATTATTCAGGCAAGATTTAAGAAAATCACAAAACTGGTCTCAGAGAAAGCAAGAATACCTATGGTGATAAGAAGAATAAAGCTTGCTTTAGAGGGACTCTGAGTAAGCACTTCAAATTAAGCAAATTATCAAAGTGAGATATTAGGCAAATTCTCAATTAGGCAAAATTATTGATTATTAGGCAAAATTCTCAAATAGATGCATTAGAATGTCTATGTGTACATAGCAGAGTCTGTTATTTCAATGAAAGAACAATTGCATTTCTTTTATCATTCAACAATATAATCATAGCTTAGCTACTGTGAATTATTCTGCTATAATGTGCCTGCATGACTGTATTATGTGATTTAAATTGTTTGAATATATGCTAACGAGTGGGACAGCTGAGTGAAATGGTGGTTCCATTCCTAGTTTTCTAAGGAATCTCCCTCAATACTGTATTCCAGAGTGGTTACACCAATTTGTAGTCCCACCAACAATGTATAAGTGTACCTTTTTCCCTATATCTTTCCCAACATTTATTATTGTTACTTGGATTCTTGATAATTGCCATTCTCACTGGAGTGAAATGAAATCTCAGTGTGCTTCAAAAGATGAATGGATAAAAAAATGTGGTATATATACACAATGGAGTATTACTCAGCATTTATGACATTTGCCAGTAAATGATGGACCTGAAGACTATCATGCTAAGGGAAATAAGCCAATCCTCAAAAACCAAAAGTTTTCACTGATATGTGGAAGCTAACACACAATAAGGCAGGATGCTGAGAAAACAGAAGTTCAGATTAGACAAAGGGGAATGGAGGGAAGGGAGGGGGAATAGAAAAAGAAAAGGTAGTGGAATTAATCTTACATAATTTTTCTATGTACATGTATGAATACCCCACTGTGAATCCCACCAAGGTGTACATCCATAAGAATGATGTCCTAATTAGAATAAAATACATTCTCTGATTATATAATTATATCAAGTATACTCTGCTGTCATGTATAACTAAGAAGAACCAATAAAAATTAAAATTAAAAATTAATCATTCCCACCTTATTAAAAATGTTATTTTGGTTTCAGTGATATCAACTAAATTTAGTTAGAATTTAATGAATCCATGAACTGTGTATATGGTATATTCTGAGAAATAAATAAACTTAAGATAAAGTTTTTCCTTCAAGGGAAGGAAAATTTGGGAAATAAACCTTAAATACAAAAAAAATCTGGAAAGCAAGACAGAATAAAATAACATTCTTCATATGTCCTAAAACTTTTGTGAAAGGTGAATGTTGCTCAGTAAATATTGGTACCACTGTTGAATAATGAAATATGATGGGAACAGTGTTTCAGGAAACAGATCTGACAGTGTCCAAAGGAATGGAATTATGTGTGGAGGAAGAAACAACAGCTCAGAGTGAAAATGGAGTAGGGTAACTGCTTAAAACAACTAACAGATACATTTACTTACTACTCATAGAAGAAAATACTTTGTTTTGCCAATAAATACAACAGGTCTTGGAAAAAATTTACTAGAACTTATGTGATTGCTTTAGTAGGAAGAGCATTTGAGTTCAGTTCAAGACAAGCCTGAGCAACATAGCAAAAACCCTTCTCAATTAAAAAAAAAGAAGAAGAAGAAGAAAAGAAAGATAGTATAAGTATAAAAGCCAGGTGTGGTGGCACACACCTGTAATCCCAGAATGTCATGAGGCTAAAGCAGGAAGAATGCAAGTTCAAAAATTTAACCCCCTCAGCAACTTAGTGAGATCCTAAGAAACTTTGTGAGACCTGCCTCACTTTTTGAGACTCTGTCTCAAAAATTTAAAAATTTAATAAAAGAGGCTAGGGATGTGGTTCAGTGGTTAAGAACACTTGAGTTCAATGGCAAGTACCAAAAATAAAATAGGAACCATCAAAGTATTGATTGCTAAAATAATAAGTTTGACAGAAGAGTTAAAAAATATGACTGAGGAAATTTTCAAAAAATGTTGAGTAAAATGACATTGTAATAAAAAATACTTAAGAAAAAATAAAATGCATAGAGAGTGTGATGTTTAATTTTATGTGCCAACTTGACTGGGCTAAGTGATGCCCTGTAGTTGGTTTCACATGTGTCTCTATGAGGGTATTTCTAGAAGAGATTAGCTTTGAATGCATAGATCTACTCTCGCCACCATAGGTGGGCATCATCCAACCATTTGACTGTCATCATAGAACATTAAGGTAGAGGAAAGCAAATTCATTCCATTTTCTTGAGCTGGGACATCTTTGTGTTCATGCTCTCAGACTCTCAGAACTCAAAGTCTTATACCAGTAGACTCACCCTTCACCCCAGTTCTCAAGTCTTTGATCTTGGACTGAGAGTTGAACCATGGTTCTCAGGCCTGTGGATTAAGACACTAGCAGTTATCCTGGTTCTCCAGTTTGCAGAAAGTACATCACAGAACTTCTTACCCTCTATAATCACATGAGCCAATTCCCATTATAAATCAATAACCCCCTTCTTTCATTCAATGAGGCACAGGACTGAACACAGGTGAAAAAATATGCACACTGAAAAAAATAAGACTTGTGCCCCTTTCCCCTTCTTTGAATTCAGAATATCTGCAACCAAGCACACTTGCTTCATCTCTATTTCTGTAAAAATTAGAAAGAAATGTGTTCTTCCATGGCTCAAAAAGGTAAAAGTAGATAGTGATTGTTGCTAGAGGCACATAATTTCTGCCTTAAATACAACATGGAAAGAGTGGAAACCCTTCCTCTCCTCTTGTCACAGTTATATCACCAGACCCATAGAAACTTGGCCCCAAGGCACAGGCAAACAATTTAAGGTATGGCCTACTTCAAAGGGACCACAACCAATTACAGGTTCTTTCATATGGTAGGGAATAAAGAGTGAGTGTAACTCCTGGACCAGTCTCTGTCTCTTCATGAAACAATTTTGATTCTCTCCATGAATCAAAGTATACTGTATGTTTATCACCCATCTCCAAAAGAAAGGAGAGACTTCTCTAATTTTGCCCCACCCTAGAACACTAGTGGTAGATTATTAGATTGTGTTTAATAATTTGTCAACATATCAATCTCCATCCATAAAAATTGTGTATGGATTTAAAAAAAAAACAGTATATCATTAGGTTATTGTAACCTCAACATGAGTTCAACACCTGGAAACTACTGAATAAATGAATCCAGATCACTGGCAATAAAGTAGTTTGCACATGAGAGTATAAAAAAATAGTATTGACTTGTCAAAAATCTTCCCTTTGAAAAGTATCACATATTATTCATGTTACTCAAAAACAAACATATGAGCCGTGCAACACACTTGCATTAGGCTTTTTAGACGTTCCAACGGTGCTGTGCATGTTCAAGCACAGGTACCCACTATGCCCTGGGCCAACAGGTATTTCCACAACTGGCCAGATCTTCTTTCTTCATCAATGATATTTTCAAAAGTCTATCTTTTGCCTAAATCAATTCCCTGTTTTACATATTGACCTATAGTGGAAGTGGTGAAAGTCTCATCATTTCCACATAATACCTAAAGCAGAATATAACTTCTGTTATACATGTATCATAACTTGGAATTTTGAGGGGACAGAACCTGGGCCCAGGAATCAGATAGAATCAAATCCTGACCTCCCTAATCCTAAATGAACAACTTCTCTGGGCCTCGGTTTCCTCAAATGTGAAGTAGAAACAATACTAATACCTTCTTTGTATGATTATAAATGACAAGCCAGGTGCACTGGTGCACACCTGTAATCCCAGGCTGTACTAGAACTTGTGATTCCCCTGCCTCAGTCTCCCAAGTACAGGTACACCACAGCACCCAGCCATAATACAGAATGTTAAGAGAAAATTAAGTGTTGAAGAAAAAAAGGTAGATTTCACAAAGAAACAACAGACATCACAGCTTTGAAATACCAGTTTCAGTTCAAAGTCCTTTACTTTCTACTGGTAATCATAATAGCTAAAAAAGTATGGTGCTTAACATGTCAATTGTTATTCTAAATGCTTTTCATTTATTAATTACTTTAATCCACACAATGACCTAAGGCATAGGTCACATTGACACATAATTTTACAGACTGTGTTACATTTTTATGCCCATAACATAAAATAAACCAATAGTAAAAAGAGACTACTTACAGTAAAATGATTCCAGTAATGAACAATTTCCTCAGCATTTCTGACAGGTTTCAATAGGAAATGCTTCTTCCATTCATCCCAGTCCACTGTCATTGACCCATCAAGATCTGTGCTGTACATTTTTTTAAGAATGTGCTCAAATAGAAATTGTGATTCATAAATTTCAAAAACATCAAAATGACATCAAGTCAGAAAATCTGGATTATAGTAGAGCTCTGTCCATTGTTACTTTTGTGATATGGAGGCCACCTAACAGCCCTGAACTCCAATTTATGTGGGAATAATTCCTACAATAAGGAACTATTCAGAGTATTAAATGAGATGATATATACATTGTCACCATAAATTATAAAGAACTGCAGAAATTTGTCTGTATTATTACATCACACTCTGCTAGTGCTTCTTCTTCAACATTTCTCCTTCTTTCTGCTTATAACCTCATCTTATAACTTCTTTTCATTGCGAATCTCTCTAGAAATAGAGTCATGCTGACAAATACCCTTTGTGGTTGCAGATCTTAAAAGACAATTTCCATTTTTATGGATCTATAATATCTAATATCAAAAATGTCAAAAGAAAACTGAATAGCCATGGAATTATAATTCCCATTGAAATGATACTGTTCAAGCCAATTTTATGAATTTTAAAAATTGCCATCAGAGCCAGCACAATGGCACAAGCCCATAATCCCAGTGGATTGGAAGGCTGAGGCAGAGGGATCGCTAGTTCAAAGCCAGCCTCATAGAGACCCTGTCTCTAAATAAAACATTAAAAAGGCTGGAAATATAGTTCAATGGTTAAGCACCCCTAGGTTCAATCATCAGTACCTCAGTAGAAAAAAAATTTTGCATCAAAGAATTTCTCAAATAACTAAATGAAACTAAGAATTTGAAGAAAGACAGTGAGATACATTGCTTTACTAATTTTGGTTTCAAATTCTTGTCTCAGCCAACTTCTGTCCTCATTTTTTTTCAGGGATTATTGCTATTCCTAAAGCATCTCCTTAAGCCACCAGTTCAATTCCTAACACTCATTCTCAGGCCCCAAGTCATCCCAATTCTTCCCAAAACATGAGTGCTCAAGCAGTTTCATTATAAATAAATAAAAACAAAAAGACTCTTGTCCCCACTTTCCCAATATCAATCTGTTTCTGTCTCTGTCCTTGCAGCAACACTTCATCAACAGTTATCTACCTTGTCTCCAATCTCTCCTTGCCATTTTTGAACCCACTAAGATCTTACCACCATTACTCCACCAATGGCTTCCACAGGGCTAAATCCAGTGGACTATCCCCTGTCCTTGTCTTAGCTTATCAGAGTCATTTGGCAGAGAGAACTATCTCCTCCCAAACTGTTATCTGTATTTGGCTTCCAGAATAGAGTATTCTACTGTTTCCTCTTTTCTCTCTAGTTGCTCCTTCTGGGTCACTTTGTCTGATTCTGCCCATCTCCCCATGTCTCTCTCTCTCTTTTTTTTAAGAGTAATTATCTTTTAATTTTTTTTATTTTTTTAAAATTTTTTATTGTTGGCTGTTCAAAACATTACATAGTTCTTGATATATCATATTTCACACTTTGATTCAAGTGGGTTATGAGCTCCCATTTTTACACATTTAATATACAGATTGCAGAA
>NW_026006769.1:118061-145842 GCF_001458135.2 Marmota marmota marmota
GCAGGTCCGCCTACCTTGCAGGCGCGGGTGGCGGCTCTGTCCCTCTGTGGGCCGCTAGGCTTGTTCTGTCGGTGGTTGCAGTTCTGCCTACTTTGCAGGCGCAGGCAGCGGCACTGCCCCTCTGCAGGCCTCTGGGGCTGTTCTGCCAGTGGGTCACAGGTCCGCCTACCTTGCAGGCGCGGTGGGGGCGGCTTTACCCTTCCTCAGGCCACTGGGCCTGTTCTGTCTGTCGGTTGCAGGTCTGGCCTGTTCTGTTGGTGGTCACAGTTCCGTCTACCTTGCAGGCACAGGGGGAGGGGGCGGCTCTGCCTCTCAGCAGGCTGCTGCTCCTCTTCTGCCGGTGGGTCGCAGGCCCGCCTACCTTTCAGGAGTGATTGGAAGCCCTGCCCCTCCGCGGGCCACTGGGCCTTTTCTGTTGGTGGTCACAGTTCCGCCTACCTGGCAGGCGCAGGGGGTGGGGGGCGGCTCTGCCCCTCAGCAGGCCGCTGGGCCTGCTCTGTGGGTGGTCACAGTTCTGTCTACCTTGCAGGCACAGGGGGAGGGGGCAGCTCTGTCCCCTGTCTCTTAACATTGGAAAATATTAGGACTCAGTATACTGTATTCTCTCCCTGGTCATCTCTCCCAGTCTCATGTCTTTAAAGACTTTCTGAAAGTAACAACTCACAAATCTCTAGCTAGGGTGTTTCTTTGAACTCCAGATTACTTGTTCAAGTTGCCTACTTGACATTTTTACTTAGATGTCAGATTAGCATCTGAAACTTAACAAAAACAAAACTAGATTCTGATATTCACTCTGTCCTAACCCAGTTTCTCTCACAATCTTGTCCATCCCACTACATGACAGCCCCAGTTTTCTAAGTGCTCATATCAAAACTCCTGACTCTTTTGTATCATACACATGACTCAGAAGTAAATCCTTTCACCCTCTCAAAATATATCAATAATCCAAACAGTTCTTACTTCTTCCATCCTGGTACAAGCCACCCTCAAATTTTGTCTGTGCTGTAAAATTATCCTAATTGCTCTCACTGATTTCATCCTTACCCTAGCTACTCTCAGTACACCAGCAAGAGTGAGGGTGTTACAACTTAAGTTAGATGATGTCACACACTTATTTAAAACCATCCAATAATATATCAGTAAAAGTCCAAGTCCTCACAATTTCCTGCAAGACCTCATGTGATCTGGCCTGTTACCTCTTCAATCACACACCTCCTAGCATCCTCTTTCTCATTCACTCTATTCCAAGCCTCCTTCATCCCCTACCTCTTCCTATTTTTTTTTCTGGAAAGCTCCCCCACAGGATTCATCAAGTCTTCTATGTCACTCCTTCAGATCTACTCAAATGTCACCTTCAAGGTCTTCTCTATTTACCATGTGTAAACTGTAGTTTCCACCTCAACACACACACACACACACACACACACAAACACACACACATGCCGCAGTCCGGCTGCAGCAAACTAACTGGGGGGTGACGAACAACTTGTGTAGATTGATACAGCAGGAGTGGAAGCCGTTTATTGTAGGACAACAGAGGTATTTATCCATTCCACACAACTTATCTTAATTAGCATAAACTAGATACAGCAGTAAACCAATAAGAAATCTCCACACTTAATGGCTAGCTGGCACCACCTCACAAACCACTCCCCCTGGCAAAATACCAGGCACCATCCAGACTTGTTTACAGGCCCTAACATTTGCCAGGCGCCATCCTGACTTGTTTATAGACTCTAACATTTCCCCCTTTTGTTTAATTTAAATAACGACCATAGTGGTTTTTACAGAAACACCATAAATAACCTGCTACAAACAGAAAGGGAGGATACAAAATGCCACAATACCAAGCCAATTGATGGCTCCATGCAAGAAGCCCTTGGAAAAATTATACCAGCAATGACACCGTTAGCAAAGATACTGAGTTACAATTTGTAGTAGATTACAGTTTCTTATCTCAGTCTAGGTAAAGCAGTGTCTCAATAGATTAACTCACAGTCCAGGTAAATCACAGTCCAGGTAAGTTCTGCAGGCAGCTAGCTTAAATCACAGTCCAGGTAAGTTCTGCAGGCAGCTAGCTTGATCCGAAGTCTCCTCCGGTTCTCAGCAACACTGGAAATTCTTCCACCCTCATCCTCACTGGCACTGGGACAAAGGCAGGAACTCTGGCAATGCTGGTAAAGAAAATCCTATAGTATTCCAGCAGGCACTAAGAAAACAACCTTCTGAACAATTTAGTACATTATCTCAAGGTTTTTTACATTTGAAATAAGCCTTAATGGTGCTCATTATTCATCAGCCTCCAGGTGTGGGAGAACCATTGTAGCTTAGTTATTGGCATTGAAAATGACCAAACATCAGGGACACTGGTAGCATCTTCTGGCTGTAGCGTCCTGGGCAGCCCCAGATGGCCCTGGGGAGTGTCCCGGACTCAAACTGCTTCCTGGCACAGGGAGCAAGAGCCTGCGAGACTGTGCCTCTGGGTCAGGTTTGGATTTGGGCTCGGTAGTGGAAGAGCCGGCTGCTGCCGCTTGGAAATTCCTTGCTGTGCCATGACCGGCTCGCGCATGTGGCAGCCGCCGCCGCTGCTGCGCCAATTCATGCACCCTCCGGTAACAAAAGGTATTCAGTAATAGCCTTTTGCTGCAACTTTTTTCCTGATAATCCTTCCTCCTCTGAACTTTCTTCTTTCTGACTAGAGTTCCTGGGCTTCCGTCAACACATGCCCTAACTATTCTTGGTTCCACTGGGGTGCCTCTTTCCCTTAACAATTTACTTAACACCCCTTCCATATTTTCATCACAAAGACAATAAAATACACTGAGATAAAACAAGACACAACATACTGTATAAATCCTCTCCATTTTCTCAAAATGGCCATTTTTCCTCTCACCCTATCTGCCTAGGGACGAGCAGATTTGCTCCCGTCCTATCTAGGGATGGGCAGCTTTTTTTTTTTCCCGTCACTTACCCCTGAGTGTCCCGGGGCTCCCCGTAACAGGCCACCATCAGCCGCAGCCCGGCTGGCTGGGCAAAATCACAGGGGGGCAGGGAAGGACAACATGTGTAGATTGATACATCAGGAATGGAAGCCGTTTATTGTAGGACGACAGAGGTATTTATCCATTCCACACAACTTATCTTAATTAGCATAAACTAGATACAGCAGTCAACCAATAAGAAATCTCCACACTTAATGGCTAGCTGGCGCCACCTCACAAACCACTCCCCCTGGCAAAATACCAGGCACCATCCAGACTTGTTTACAGACCCTAATATTTGCCAGGCGCCATCCTGACTTGTTTACAAACTCTAACATTTGCCAGGTGCCAGCCTGACTTGTTTACAGACTCTAACACACACACATTTTGAGCTGTTGGTTCCAACCCCTCCCAGTCAGCTATAAGCCACCTCCTCTCGCTACATCATGTGCAACTTGTCCTTCTCTGACAGATATTCTTCCTCAAAGCTCACCTATCCTTAAAAAAATAAATAACATTTAGACTTGCTCATTTGTTCTCTTTCTTTATCTCAATATTTCTAAATCAATAAACCACAATAACAGACCTCACCTCCTCACCTCCTTTTCTTTCAATAGCCCTCTGCAGTCTGATGTAGCCCTTTGTCACACTGCTGAAACTGCTTTCACTGAGAAATCTCCCAATGGACATTTTTCAGTATTGATCCCTTCTGTTAAAAAAAAAATCTAGGATTTAGCAGGGCTGCTGTCACAGTTGTTGCCGATGCTGCCACCTCTGCCGCCGCCAAGGCTCAGTACAAGGGTGCCCCAAGCGAGGCAGGATGTGCCAAAAATCTGATGAAGAAATGGGAAGAGCATCGGGAGCAGATGGAGCAGAGGAAGCAGCAGATCGCAGAAGAGAACATAATGAAATCCAACATTGACAAGAAGTTCTGTGCACACTATGATGCTGTAAAGGCACAGCTCAAGTCCAGCACCATTGGCCTTGTAACCCTGAATGACATGAAAGCCTAACAGGAAGAACTGGTGAAGAAGCAGGAGAAGCCGCTGGCCACGAGGGAGCAGTCAAAGGACTTGCAGCTAAAGCTGGAGAAGCTGCGAGAGAAAGAGTGCAAGAAGGAGGCCAAGAAGAAGATCTCTAGCCTGTCTTTCACCTTGGAGGAAGAAGAAGAGGGAGGTGAAAAGGAGGAGGAGGTGGCCATGCATGAGGAGGAGCTGGAAAGGGAAGAGATCACCCCAAAGAGAAGGAAATTGGGGAAGAACCCAGATGTGGACACCAGCTTCTTGCCTGACCAAGACAGGGAGAAGGAGGGAAATCGTCTCCAGGAAGAGCTGTAGCAGGAGTGAGAAGCCAAGCAGGAGAAGATTAAGAGTGAAGAGATTGAAATCACCTTCAGTTACTGGGCTGGCTCTGGACACCAGCAGACAGTCAAAATGAAAAAGGGCAATACAATGCAGCAGTTCCTCCAGAAGGCACTTGAGATCCTGCGTGAAGACTTCAGTGAGCTCAGGTCAGCAGGGGTGGGGCAGCTCATGTACATCAAGGAGGACTTAATCATTCCCCATCATCACAGTTTCTGTGACTTCATTGTTACCAAGGCACGTGGGAAGAGTGGGCCACTCTTTAACTTTGATGTTCATGATGACGGGCGGCTACTCAGCGATGCCACTGTGGAGAAGTGTGAGTCTCATGCAGGAAAGGTGGTGCTGAGAAGCTGGTATGAGAAGAACAAGCACATCTTCCCTGCCATCCGCTGGGAGCCCTATGACCCTGAAAAGAAGTGGGACAAGTATAAGATCCTGTGAACATCTAGAAAGTGGTTTGGCCTCGGCTGTCCCTGGTGCACCCCCATGTCTCCAGAACTCAAGGGTCTGATTCCCCTGCGACTGTGCGTTGTGTGCTAGGAGGACAGTAGCCACTCATCCCCTGGAACAGTCATTGCTTTTTTCTTTTACAATAAATAAGTGCTCATGTTAAAAAAAAAAGATCTAAATAAATTAAGATGTAATGTTTATGAGAGAAAATTTAATATTATAAATTTGCCAATTCACCAGCAAATCAACCTACACATTTAACAAATTATAATCAAAATCCAAAAAGGGAGTATATGTGTGTGTATGCTTATGTGTATGTAACTAAACAGGCTGGTTCTAAAATTTATATAGAATTTATGAAAGCATATAAGATAATAAGAGCAAAGGACCAAAAATAGGATTGATGCTATTGAAGATTAAGAAAGTAAGACAGAACCTTAATTCTAAAGATATTGTGTTAATTAGCTTCCTTTCAAAGTGACAAAATATCAGAAATAATTAACTTAAAGAAGAAAGGACAGTCCCTCGCCTGCGGGTCTGGGCAGTGGAGGAGGGTGTTTGGTAGTGGCTGGAGGCTTTGCTATGGGAAGTTGTCCCTTTGCTGTCTCTGGGCCAGCCCTCCTCCCTGGTTCTCCGCAGCCCCTGTCTGAGGAGAGTGCCTGGAGGCCCAGGCTGCAGCCGAGGCTGTTTCTCCCAGCCAGGGCGGCAGTGCCACTTGGCAGATGCTGAGTGCCTCCCTTGCCACCTTCCTCCTCTGCCTGGCTGCCACAGTGAACAAGGGGTGTTGAAGGCAGATGGGCTCCCGACCCAGGAGGCGGCGGTGGATATGGCGCTGGGCAATAGCAGCCACGGATTCCAGCTACCATGGAGCCACAAGCCGCGCCCCGGACTTCCCTGCGAGCGCCCCCCGCCCCCCAGCCTTGGGGACCTCTGCGAGCAGCAGCACCACCCTCGCCTATTGCAGCCGCATCTCATGCGGAATTGGAGCCACTATGATCACTGGCTCCTTTCTCCTGCTTAGATTCCTTAGCACCACCACCATGGCTCAGCCAGAACCGAAGGCCCCAAGTCTCACTGGTACATACCGCCATGTTGACGGTGCCACTGGCCAGGTACTAACCTGTGTCATGTGTCCAGTAGGAACCTATGTCTTTGAGCATTGTACCAACACGAGCCTGCAAGTTTGCAGCAGTTGTCCTCCAGGGACCTTTACCAGGCATGAAAATGCCATAGAGAGATGCTATGACTGTAGTCAGCCATGCCCAAGGCCAATAGTTGAGAAATTACCTTGTGCTGCCTTGACTGACAGAGAATGCACTTGCCCACTTGGCACCTTCTAGTCTAATGGTACCTGTGCCCCCCCATACAGTGTGTCCTGTGGGCTGGGGTGTGCACAAGAAAGGGACAGAGAATGAGGATGTCCTGTGTAAGCAGTGTGCTCAGGGTACCTTCTCTGATGTGCTTCTAGTGTGATGAAATGCAAAGCGTACACAGATTGAGTCAGAACCTGGTGGTGATCAAGCCTGCGACCAAGGAAACAGACAAATGGAGTAAGGGAAATAAGACAGAAAATGTAGACCTTGCTCTGTCAAAGACCTTGACTGAAAGTGGAGCAGAGAGTAGGAAAAGGGAAAGATGGGAGAGCCAGAGTCAAGGGAGGATCATTGTTATGAGACAGGAAGAATTTGAAAATATAGGATAAAGAAAAGAAATTTGGCTAGGTGTTGAGAGCCACAGCCGAAGGGGCCCCAGCAAACTTCCAGCTGCCGGCTGATGATTGGCTCACAGTGGCCCCAGCAACATCTAGCTGATTGGCTCCTCGGCCCCAGCAACATCTAGCTGATTGGCTCCTCTGCGGTGATGCTCATTGGACTGTTTCCCTGCCCTTTCAGACCACGGAGCTGCTCATTGGGGGACTTTTTTGGCTCCGCCCACGTGACCCAGCCAATCGGCCTCAAGAGCAGGAGGATTGTGGGAGGTGGAGAGAGGCTTGTGTGGGAGAGAGAGGCTTGTGAAAAGCCGGTGGTGGCAGTTGAGGCTCTGAGGATTTTTCCTGAGAGGCTGTTTTGTTTGGCGTGTGTGGTTCTAAAAATAAAGTTAGTTTCTTTTGACAAGTGGCTCCTGATTGTGCCCAGCCAGACTGCGGCAGCTAGGGACCATGGAGCATTCCTATAATCTCAGCAACTCAGGAGACTGACACAGGAAAATCAGAAGTTTGAGGTCAGCCTGGGCAACCTAGCAAGACCCTCTCTCAAAAAAAGAAAAAAAGAAAGAAAGAAATGAAAAGAACTGGGAATGTATTTCATAGGTAGAGAGCCTCTGGGTATAATACTCAGCCCTGTTTAAAAAAAAAAAACACACCAAAAGCATTGAAAAAGAAAAGAAAGTTTTACCTTTCCTCTTTTAAAGGAGATAAGAGGACATGAGGCCAAGAAGTACCAAAGTTGAAAAGGAGAAGAAAAACTTCACTCCCTGAGACTAAAGGAAAGAAAGTAAGCACAGGCATAAATAAAGATAAACTAATACTTGACATATTTAATATATAGGCTAATTAACTGCTTAAATCTCAGCAAGCAATTTTAAGCATTTTCCATATGTTTGCTCATTAACCATCAAAATAATCCTAAGAGGTAAGCACCATTATTGTCCCCATTTTACAACTGAGTAAACTATGAGAGTACCAAAAGTCTGAAGAGGTTTGTTCAGGCCACCTCCATGTAGCCAGTGAAGTAATTGGTATGTTCATCTATTGGAAGGGAGGAGCAAGGTACACTAGGAATTTGCAGTTGAAATAAGTCAGGGTACCTCAATGTCAATACTATTGACATTTGGGTTCAGGTAATTCTTTGTTGTCTTGTGCACTATGACATGTTTAGCAATATTCCTGGCCCTTTGCACACACAAGTACATGTACACACACACAGTCAGGATCTTCAAAAATGTTCAAAAACAATGCCAATGTCTCTGGGGAACCAAGTCATCCCTGAGGTGGAGGTACAGAAGACAGTGCTAACTCTAGACAGTCTGATGAAGAAGAGGAGAGGATCCAGCTCTTGCTGAAAAGATAAATGTTATTGTAAGATTCTAGGGCTAAATTCAGTTGGGAAGAATGATATAACCACTGGGGAGGGTGTTGCTATTGTTATTTGTTTGTTTTGATTTGTATAATGAAAGGTGAATGCAGAAAAACTAGAAAGAAAACGTGGCCTCGCAGAATCCAGTGTAACCAATGCATACTGACTATTATTAACACTGCCATCTCTGTGGTTTGATAGGCCTCAGGGAACAAACCATTAATTTCCATAAGTAAAATGTGATATAGCATTATTCATACTACATAGTTATCTCATTTTCTCTGGCATGCACTTTGTAAATCTTAAGAATGATACAGTTAATGTTGACTGTTACTATGCTAACATGTTTTTTCTGGACTCAGAGACCCTTGCCTTCACATCCATCATTTAATTCAAGTCTTCCAGAGAGAAATTTATTAAACATTATTTCTTTTTCTGAATTTAATTCTGTTTCTACAAAATCTGGGGTCACAGTCCTTTTTAAAACATATTTGCACCCCCACAACCTCTCCCACACTGCCCATTGGGCCACGTAGTCTCTTAGAGAAGCTTAAAGTAAAACAAAGTCTTTTTTTTTAAACTTTATTGGGTCAATTGGTTAAATACACAGCTATGGAAATGAAGAGCCTTTGAAAATACAATAGTAATTATACTGTCATTTGTTTAAGACAATTCTATACCATAATGTACAGTATTATAGTATAGATATGTCTTTAGTATATGGTTGAACTGAAAATCTGTGGTTGTAATTACTGCCCCCTCCCTGCATCAGCCAAAAGGCGAGGGCACACGGGAAAGCCCCAAGCCATGCTCCTGCTCCCTGATGAGCACTTGCCCAGGGATGGAGCCTTGGGAGCAATTCCTCTGCAGGCGGGCAGGCCCCAGTTTCCAAGATGGGATGCCCTTGAGGAGAGCTCTTGGATGAAGCATCATCAGCCAACAGGAGGGACCCTCGACTGACTTAGTTGGTTCATGTTGCCTTCTATGTATTTGGGTGGCATGGCCCCCTCAGGCAGAACAGTAAGGTTCCATGTGCATTTCACAAAGCAGCTCACTAATGGAACATGAACTTGCACCAAGTGTTCCTAGAGCCCGTGGTTTGCAGGAAGCCGCTCACCGGGAAAGAACATCTGAGCCCCTAAGGAGAGCTGGGAAGGACGGAGGGGCCTCCAGCGGCCTACCCCAGGCCCCTGTCGTCTAGCCGCCACCGCGGCCCACCTTGCTGTCCTCCATCAGAGGGACGCCCATGGCTTCCAGGACTCTTGGCAGTTCCTGATGTCCACCATCCCATACCCTTGACGGTCCAGCTTCTGGAAGAGCTCTTCAAAAACGCAGTAGGTTTCGTCATAGTCAAGCCCAGCCACCTTGGGCAGCAGAAAGCCCCACACCCCGAGGGGCAGGGTGACAGCGCGCCAAAGAGCCCGAAAAGAAAAGAGAGCCCCAGCCGTGTAGCTGGGTAGTGGGCACCAGGGGGCCTCCGCAGCGCTGCAACCGCCAACAGAACGCAGGGGTCAGGAGGCTGTGGCTCTGCCCATCCTGAGGCCACTCAGGTCTTAGCTGAGGACCATATTGTTCCCCCTAGTTGGGTTTGGCTGGAGAGTCCCACACAATTTTGATTCAGCCTCTAAACTGGCTGAGTGGTTGTGTTTATGACGTGATTGTTTTATTCAGTTGTGCTCAAAATCAAGGTTGCTGTAGATAAGCTTCCATGTGGTCCTCCTGAGCCAAGGGAGAAATACACATGCACATATAATGCCAAATAAGTCCTAATGTTGTTTTCTCCTTGGATGTATGTGTGTGTGTATGTGTGTGTGTGTGTGTGTATTACATATATATGAATATATATGCATGTGTATGTATCTAAAACAAAATCCTAATGTGTGTGCATGTGTGTGTGTGTGTGTGTGTGTGTGTGTGTGTGTGTGTCTGTGAGCATGTGAGTGTGCATCTAAGGGAAAAATTAACTTTCTGATACGTAACATGAATTGACAATTGCAAATGTATACAATATATAAATATATGTTCACACATTCAGAGTAGCTGAACAAGGAAATTTGGAGCCCATTCCTCAATTGTGTCTTGTGAATTTGGCGAAAAAAAAAAAAAAAAAATCAGCATTTTTTTAAGCATCTTTGATGAATTGATGGGGCAGAAATCAGTTAATGAGCATTAAGGACTAGAAATAAAAATACATTTCAGGTGAAGATCTAAATGTAAATAGGTGAACCTTTAAATTCTAGGAGAATTTATCTCCTAGATTTAAATTAAACCTTTAAAACCTCAGTATAGAAAAGGAGTTACAAATTCAAACATTAAAAACAAATCATAAAATATAAATTTGGTAAAGTTTAAAACAGCTGTGCATCAAAATATATCATAATTTTTTTGGGGAAACCCCCAGATAGAATGAAAACACAAACCTACAACCAACAAAAGATGGTGCTCAGAACACACAAGGAATTCTATAAATCAATAAGAAGACAAATAACCTAATAGTCAAAGAAAAAGGACCTACAATTTATTAATGTTTCCATATTGTCAAAGTCCTCACTTCATCATGTCCTCATTTCTCTCTTTAGTCCCACTTAGATTCCATGATCCATCATCTTAATCAGTATCTTACACACCCCTTTATTCCCTGCTCTATAATCCATTTCTCTTATTCATTTTCAAAACCCTGTTCTTGAGAAAATCCAATTCTCTGTATTCACACCTGTAGCTGACTTCGGCTGTAGATACTCCTCCTTCAATGCAAAAAAAGAAAAAAAAAATAGGTGCAAACTCAATTGAGAGTTTGGAGATATGACAGTAGAAAAAAGATATGACCTTGGGGAGAAAGGGCCCATTCAGTAGCTTCCATTTCTTAAATGAAAAATGAAGAACTATGGCAAAAATGAGGATGTAAGGATGTGAAGCAGAAAGTATCAGAAGGACAGAATGTGAGGACCAGAAATTTGAGGAAATAAGAGATTCAAGATCATTACTGTGAAGAATGAGAAGGCTAGGTTACAAAAGAAACAAGATATTTGGGCCCTATGAGTACCAATTTGGGGCTATGAATTTATAGGATATCAATTTCGGAAATTTACTGGGCATCATGTAGCTCAGAATTGAGCACACAAGCCCTGACACATGCCTATAATCCCAGCAGCTTGGGAGGCTGAAGCAGAAGAATCACAAGTTCAAAGCTAGCATGAGCATAGTGAGGTCCTAAAGCAAATTATGAAGACTCTATCTATAAATAAAAAATAAAAAAGCATTGAGCACACCAATCTTATACAGTTGTAATGGACCATTACATCACACCTTCTGTCAGAATACCCATATGCCAACCTCCACTCTGATGTGGCATACAGACATCCTAATGCACTCTCACAGAGGCTCTGTGTCTCTTCATAACACTTAGTACACATGGCTGATACATGACAGAGCTATAAGACAGAAGGAGTCAGGATCCTGTGGACAATGGAAACTTCATGTCAGACCTGATATACATAGATTTGTGTGTAACAGAAACAAACTCAGATCTTAAGGCACTAGTATTTTCACGTTTTCTGCCTCCCACAGTTGATCCTAACTAACCAGCAAAAAATCTCCAATTAACTAAAAAGAATAACATAGCCACAAAAGTACCCATGTTAAACCACAGTCAAAATGTCTACAAATAAAGGGTTTGAAATGGTGAGTAATGTCGATGTTAAAATAACTTTAATTCTTTATAGAATTAACATATTAGAAAATTTTTACTAATTTTATAAATATATGGCAATGATATTTATAATAAGGAATTTCATAAAAATTATAAATGAAAACATGGATAATTGCACAGATTGCCTCAGCATTTTCTTTACCTAACATTTATTGAGTACAATACCATGCTAAACAGTATGTTGGCTGCCAGGGATATGAAGATAAAACAAGGAGTCCCTACCATTGAGGAGTTCACAGAGACATAAAAAGATGATTTTATGTATTCTAATTTCCAGTATTATTTATTTATTTCTGAACATAAGTAGTTGATTAAGCAAATGGACAAAAAAAAATTTTTTTCTTTTTTTTTTAACCTGTAGAAAAGAAATCAACTTTGGTAGAAAAAAGGGCTAACTGTAATTTGTCTCTCTGAGCAGTAGAGGGCAACAGAACATCAAAATGACAGCTCGAGTAAGCCTCTGTGGACCATGTTGCAGGCCTTTTTCTATAAAAGTAATTTATTCAACCAAGTGTTTTCTTCCCCAGACTCAATGACATATTTAACTATGAATATACATATTGAACAAATTCATTCTGAATAAAATACATTCATGACTTGACAAAAATAACAATTTTGTGGGGCTGGGGTTGTAGCTCAGTGGTAGAGCACTTGCCTAACATGTGTGAGGCATCTGATTCAACTCTCATCACCACATATAAATAAATAAAATAAAAGTTCATTGGCAACTAAAAAATATTTTTTTAAAAATAATAATTTTAATTTATTCCTGTGGCATTTATCATTTTTTATATTTTTTTCTCCATGTTATAAAATCATGAAAATTCATCATTCAAGAAAATACATTTAATCTGTTTTTTTTCTCATAAGTATTGTAGATCACTTCTTTCTTATTGGTATCTTCCCAAGATTAATTAATAAAACATAATATGGGCACCAGCTATGGGTTTTGACAGAAGATTTTAAAAAATTCTTCAAATTACTTGTGAGTAGCATCTCTTTGCAGCATATAATTCGACAACCTTCATTTATGTCATCTCCTTTGACTATAATTCACATAAAAATATTCATGTGATCAAAGCTTTTTAAATTGCACTAAAGCATTTTATATTAATCCACACTGTGTTTTCTATGAAAAAGAAGGGGAAAAATGGCTTTTTTTCATCATAATGTTTTCTTTAAGACTACTGTGGAAATGCTCCTCTAGGTACCAGTGAGTTAGTTAACTCTCATTTGGAAAGTTATCAGCTGGCAGTTATTTGTGGAGCTCCACTAAATACTCAACTTATAAGTATTCACAGAAGGAGATGTTTTAAATTTGAGCTAGGGAAGTTGCCTAGGATTTCTGTAACAAATTACCAGAAACCCCATGGCTTAAGGCAACAGAAAATTACTCTGTTCTAGTTCAGGAGGCATAAGATCAAAATAAAGGTGTTGGCAGAGTAGAATCCTTCTAAAGGCTCAGAGGAGATTCTGTTCCTAGCCCCTTTTCTAACTTCTGGTGGTTGTCAGGAATCTTTGGTTTTCCTTAACTTGTAGCTGCATCACTTTAATCCCTGCCTTTGTCATTAGAGGTATTCGCCCTATACGTGTCTCTGTGTCTTCCCATTACCTTCTTATGAGGTCACCAATCATTGGATTTGGAGGCCCATCCTAATCCTGTATGGCCTCATCTTAACTAATTACATTTGCAAAGACCTTATTTCTAAACAAGATCATATTCTGAGGTTCCAATGGACATGAATTTTGCAGATTCCTTCTTCAATCCACTACAAATAGTAAGGCTATTTTGTATGTCTTCAAAGAAATCTTTAAAAGGAAGAAAAGTATTTTCTCTATGGAAATGAGTACCAAATATATTATATTCAAAACAGATACATACCAAAATGTACTCAACTAAATTTTTTTTATTTACTTTATTTTCATATTCATGTTATTTATGTTATCTTGTATAGGAGTTTTGAAGTGTATAATAAAATAATCCATTCAATATATAAAATATGTATAACATAAAATGTATGCTGATCATTGTCAACAAATAGTGTGTACATTTTATTAACCCTGTAGAATTAATAAATAAAGGAAGATATAGTAAAATCTTACTATAAGTAGAGTCCAAAAAGTTCTATTATGTAGGAATTATGGCCACATTATTGCAAGGTTGAAAAAAACACAAATTTCTCAAGTAGATTTCCAGTTAATGTGTATTTTAATTTATGTTTACATTTATAAAATGTGTAAGAAACAAATTATGTTAAAATTGTACCATACATTAAATTAAGAACGCCTTAAATAATTACAGAGCACTCATTTCCTGACTCTTCACCCTGCACACCTTTAGCCTGTCCCCATTTAAGAATTGCAGCAGGGTAAAGTATGAAACCAATTACCAACACAGTTCTACCTCAATTTATATTATCTTCTTATTTTTTCCTTTTTTTTTAGTTGTAGATGGACACAACACCTTTATTTTATTTATTTACTTATTTTTATGTGGTGCTGAGGATCAAACCCAGTGCCTCACATGTGCCAGGCAAGTTCTCTACCACTGAGCTACAACCACAGCCCTGAATTCACATGATCTTAGAGACATTTTAGAGTTTTCAGAGAATAAAATCAAGACTAAAGAACTTTAAAAAGATGATAAAGGGAAATACTGTCATGTTGCCTAACAACAGGGATGTATTTTAAAAAACAAATCCTTATACAATGTTATTGAGTGAACACCAGAGTGCACATACACAAACCTAGATGGCATAGCCCCACTACACACTAAGCTGTATCTTCTAGCTACCATGTATAAGGTTTGTCTTGTTGATCAAAGCATCTGCATGCCACACATGACTCTACAATGAATTGTATAATTCTCATTATCAGAAAGGAGGGAATACATCTGGGTTTTGAAAAAAGTCAAGTTTTTATAGCAAAGAGTTGTTTGAAAAAATCTTTCTGAAAGATAAAGATAGCAGATAATGTCTCTTAAAAATTCCTAAAATAATCACAATAACAGGCTTAATAAGGGTACTATGTTGTTTTGTTAAAATGAAGGTCATAAAGCTAAGCCACAACTCATTCAAGGCAGTTATGACTAAGACTAAGCCAATGATTGTTCCAACTTATTTGAAGAATAGAGGTTAAAAATTGAAACAAATGTCCTCTAAACACACTTCAAATATCACCCTCCTGCCTGGCCTTTTGGTAGGCAAAGGATGACAGACTCTATAAGCCATGCTCCCTGATGAAAACCCAAAGTTAGTAGTCTGAGCTGCTAGTTCTGAACATGCTTTAAAACAATTGAGCAGACACAGAAGTGACCTTTCAAAGATAATATAGCCAAATCAAACTCTGGTTGAATACATGAAAGAATCCTGCAAGGAAACTTCTGGGGCTTCAAGACCCAGCACAAGACTTCTTCTTCCCTACATTTCTAAGGCCTAATGATAAATGGGAATTAATTCAGAACACCAAGGAAAGCAGGAGGAGAGTTGCCAGTGCAGGATGGAATATGCAGGAAGTGATGTTAGTGTAGGAGAGTTCAGTCTCCATGGCAGAAACCCAAGGAAGCTTCAGGCTCAGTTTGCAGGTGCCTCTAAGGGCAGGGAGCTAAGAGGCTAAAATGGAAGGATGGTTTGAAAGTGGGCCTAGCACATGATGGCACCAGATATCTGCCTACACTTCCTGCCTTCCTCTGCCATTTTTAAATACATGAAATACCAACTAGCATTTCACTTCTGGGAAAAATAAAATAAGGTTTCTTCTTCTGAAAAACAGAATAAACTGAGGAGAATTAGGTATGCTGAGGATGGACATCAGTGTCCTCAGTAAAGCCCCCTGCCTTCTTCTTTGGAGTTCCAAACCTCTCCCTGCAAAACTAAAAGGCATCAACATTCTAACCCCAAGATTAAGGCAACCAGTGGGTAAATCTGTTTATTGACACTGTGGTTAGCTGGGGCTAGGGTTGTGGCTCAGTGGTAGCGCACTTGTCAGGCATGTGTGAGGCACTGGGTTTGATCCTCAGCACCACATAAAAATCAACAAATTAATTAATTAAATAAACGTATTTGTCCATCCACAATTTAAAAAGCTGTGGTTAGCTATGTACCAAGAACTTGACTTCCTTGTTCCTTAATCTGATGCTTTTCTGGGAAGGGACTACCAGACTGGGCATTTCATTTTCTGGCCTCCCTTATATCCAAATGTAGCTATTTAAGTACACGGAATGTGAGTAGAAGTGGTGTGTGTCACTTTCAGGCCAGGGCTTTTAAGAAATCAACTGTGGAGCTGGGATGTTGCACAATGGTGCAGCATATGCTAAAATTTGTGAGGCCCTGGGTTCTGTACCCAGTGGATGGTGGGGTGGTGGGGAGGAAGTGGAAAAGAAAGGAAGGAATAAAGAAAGAAAAAGTGCCTTTTCACATTCTCACTTACCCTGTACCAGCCGGAAGCAGAAGCCACGAAGGTCAAAGATGCCTGTAGCATCAGTTGAAGGAGCCTGGGTCTCTGAGTCACTACATGAGGAAAAGCCACCCATAAATCAGGAACATCTGAACTATGCTGCAGTTGAGAAACAAACAAATATCATAGAAAACAATGAAGTTTTGAGGCTTATTTGGTAACCAGCATTACCATAATTAATTATCCTTCCCATGTACATGGAGCTCCCAGCATAGGCACTTAACTTGTAGGAGGAAAGACCTATATATTCAAAGGAAAGAAACTCCGAAAAGCTATCTAGAACAGTCCCGTTCTTAAATATGATGGACAACTAAAGATCCACTTTAGTGGTAAAGTGCCCCTAGGTTCAATCCCCAGTAACTCCCCGAACAAAACTGAAGTATTGAAAGACAAAGAAAATAAGCAGAATAAACAAACAAATCTAAGATTTACTAATCCAGAAAGAAGAACAGAGATTGTAGGCTTATAAAATAGGGGAAAAAAACCCTAAAATATTTGAATTTGTGTTCTTAGAGAAATTTGAAAATATATTAATTACTTCCACAAAATTAGCACTAGATAATCCTACTCCTCGCCCTGTCCCCCCCACACATCAAAATAAAAATACAAAAGGAAAGTCTTGTAAACTAAGCATATGATTGCTAAAATTTTAAAAATCAATTGAAAGTTCATGGGACAGTGTGCCAGGTTTTGTGGCACATACCTGTAATCCCAGGGACTCAGGAGGCTCAGACAGGAAGATCACAAGTTTCGGACCACCTCCAGCAACTTAGTAAGACCATGTCTTAAAATAAAAATATAAAAAGGACTGGGTATGTAATTTAGTGGTAAAGTGCCCCAGTAACCCCCCAAATAAAATTGAAGTGTTGAAAGACAAAGACTAGGACCCCTTCTAGAACATAATTCAAAAGATTAGACAGAGAGCTTCAGAGAAGGTGAAACAAAGAAAATAAATCCTTAAGTTCCAACATCCAGCAAATATAACAGAGAAGAAAAATAGCTGGGGATATAGCTCAGTTGGTAGAGTGCTTGCCTCACATGCACAAGGCCCTGGCTTCAATCCCCAGCATAACACACACACACACACACAAAAAATGTTGGGCCTGGGGTTGTGGCTCAGCAGTAGAGCGCTCACCTAGCATGTCTGAGGTGCATGTGTGAGGCCCTGGATTCCATCCTCAGCACCACATAAGAATGAAATAAAGATAATGTGTCCAACTACAACTAAAAAATAATAAATACTTAAAAAATTAAAAAAAAATAATAGAGAAAAAATAAAAATAAGGAAGAATGAAATGGTAAAAATTATAAAGAGATCTCCTCCAAAGTTAAAGATATAACTATTCTTAATAAAGGGGATAAATGAGTACCAAGGAAAAAAAAGACCATGTCACATTACCATGAAATTTTAGAACACCAAATGATTAGAGAAAGGATTTTATTTTTATTTTTATATTTTACTGTAGTAAGAACATATAAGATGAGGTCTACCTTTTTTACTACATTTTAAGTTTATGGGACAGTGTGTTCACTGCAAGCACAGTGTTGTATAGCAGATCTCTAGAACTTACTTATCCTGGTTCTGAAACTTTCTAGACATGGAACAGCAACTGCTCATTCCCCCTCCCCCAGTACCTGGCAGCCACCATTATATTTCTGCTTTTACAAATTTGACTATTTTAGGAATTTCTTGGAAGTGGAATATTGCAGAATATGTCCTTCTCTCATGAACTCATTTCAGTGAGAATAATGCCCTATACGCTCATCTCTGCTGTTGCAAATGGAAGGATTTTCTTCTTTTTATGGCTGAATAGAATTCCCATTGTGTACATACCACATTTTCTTGATCCATTCACCTCCTGATGGACATTTAGGTTGATTCCATATCTAGGCTATTGTGCACAGTGCTGCAATAAACATAGGAAAAGTAGATTTTTTAAAGTCTCTAGAGAAAAAGAGGAAAAAGAGGTCACTTACCAAGAAACAATAATAAACTGGCATCAAACTTCTTATTAGGAACACTCTGTGCTAGAAGAGAATGAAACAATGTCTTCACTGTTCTGAGGAGGGAAAAAATTTGAATATACAATTTTGTGCTGCCCTAACTGTTCTTGGTTCCACTAGGGTGCCTCCTTCCCTTAGCAATTTACTTAACACTCCTTCCATATTTTCATAACAAAGACAATACAACACACCAAGACAAAACAAGACACAAACATACTGTATCAATCCTCTCCATTTTTTTGAAATGGCCATCCTTCCTCTCGTCCTATCTACATCTAGGGATGAGCAGATTTGCTCCTGTCCTATCTATCTCTAGGGATGGGCAGCTTTTCCTTGTCACTTAACCCCCAGTGTCCTGGGGCTCCCCGTACAGGCCACCATCTGCTGCAGTCTGGCTGGGCAAAATAACGGGGGAGGGGGTGACAAGCAACTTGTGAAGGTTGATACAGCGGGAGCCACTTTATTACAGGTCAGAGAAGTATATATACCCAACAAATTACACACAGTTTAACTTAATTAACATAAACTAGATACAGCAGTCAACCAATAAGGAATCCTCATCATCTTAATGATTATACACAGCTTAACTTAATTAACATCATTAGATACAGCAGTCAGTCATTAAGGAATCTCCATCATCTTAATGGCTCGCTGGCATTACTTCTCAAACCACTCCCCCTGGCAAAGTGCCAGGCGCCATCTTGACTTGGTTGTGGCTCTCAACATTGTGCTCTGCCAAACTATAAATCAACATGAAGGCATATGAAAGACATTTTCAAGTGTGCAAGTGCTCATAAATTTCATCTCCCTTCTATGTGTTTGTTTGTTTCTGTTCAATATGCCTTTGGATATATTCCAGAGAAGTGAGGTACTGCCGCAGTCTGGCTGGGCACAAATCAGAGCCACTCAAGCAGGAACAAACTTTATTTCCGAACTCCACCAGCACACTCCCCGGGAACTCTCCCAAACGCCACCCACACTGCTCCACACCAGCACTTCACCAACCAACTGCGCGAATTCTTCAGGAATCCCCACTAGAGCTCAACCGGAACTCAAAGGGAACTCCACTAGAACTCAAAAGTCATCATCTTAATGGCTCACTGGCGTCACCTCTCAACCACTACTTCGGGCAAAAATGCCATGCGTCATCCCTACTCGGCTGTGGCCCTCAACAAGGTACAAACCAACAATGATGTAGAATATGAGGGAGTGGAACTAGGAGTGAAGTTTAATAAAAAAACACTTCCAGGTTGAGAGTTGTGCATGGAGTTTGCTAAACAATCTAAATCAGAATAGGAAGCCAGTTGGCCCCCAAATACAATGTCTTCAAGAACAAAAATGAAATGTGGTCTACATTAAAGATAGAATAATTATGGAAATGTGTGATATCCATGATGTAGTAAAGAAATTTTCTCCCAGTAAAAATAAAAGAAAGACAAACAGAAATTTCAGGAAACAAAAACAACAAAAATTGTGTAAAATAAGTCATGATACAAATACAAAGCCCATTAAAATACAGCATCATCTGTATTTTATTAAAATACAGCATCATCTGTATCTTCTCCAAGGATTCTAGAGATCATGACCTTAAACCTATAAAAAGAACTGTAATTGTTGCACATTATTTGACTATGCAGTAAATGATAGTTAAAAAGACACAATAATATAAATTAGGGAAAGCACTAATTTTCAATTTTGAGGATCAACCTATAAGCAACATGTGAAAGATGGGTCTCAGGTAAAGAATGAATTTGGCATTGACCTTGAAATGCAAAAACAAAAATACAGCTGACAGAATGTGTGAGTGTTCAGGTACAAGCATGTGGAAGATGGAAGAAAGGAGAAAAGATCCAATTGCCTCATCAAAGCATATCCAGAGGCTCAGGCAGGACTGCCTCTGAGGAGGCAGGAGAATTCCGGCCCTGGGGTGCTGGCTGCTGGGGGACAGCGGTGGGGGCTGCCAATGGGAGCCGGCCAGATCGGCTCGCCCCTGGAGCACAATGGCAGGGCCACCGCCACCTCACCCTCTTGGGCTGGGGAGCTGGCGCCCGCAGGCTCCAAAGGGCAGAGGCGGGGGTCACTGAGGCGCCTGGCGAGCAGCCTGTCAGCGCCTGCTATCGGGCCTCGGTGGATGGTGTGAGGCCCCATGGGTTCAACTCCTATAGCGGCCCTGCCTCGGTCTCCAGCTTGCAGGTTGAAAGCCTCCGGAAAAAGCGGCCGCTTTTTCCATGGTTTGGCTTGGAGATTGGTGGAACTCTGGTCAAGCTGATTTATTTTGAACCCAAAGACATCACTGCTGAAGAAGAAGAGGAAGAAGTGGAGAGTCTTCAAAGCATTAGGAAGTACTTGACCTCCAATGTGGCTTATGGGTCCAGGGGCATTAGGGACGTGCACCTGGAGCTGAAGGCCCTGACTCTGTGTGGATGCAAAGATAGGTGATCTTCAGCTTTGCAAACTGCATGAACTAGACTGCTTAATCCAAGGAATTTTATGTATTGACTCAGTTGGTTTCAATGGACGGTCACAGTGCTATTACTTTGAAAATCCTGCTGATTCTGAAAAATGTCAGAAGTTACCATTTGAGTTGAAAAGCTCATGTCCTTTGCTTCTGGTGAACATTGGCTCAGGGGTTAGCATTTTAGTAGTGTAGTCCAAAGATAATTACAAGAGTTAATGTAAAGGCACAAGTCTTGGAGGAGGAACTTTTTTTGGTCTCTGCTGTCTTCTTACTGGCTGTACCACTTTTGAAGAAGCTGTTGAAATGGCATATTGTGAAGGTAGCACCAAAGTGGATAAACTAGTGCAAGATATTTATGGAGGAGATTATGAGAGGTTTGGATTGCCAGGCTGGGCTATAGCTTCGAGAACATTAACCAGGTGGTATTTGTTGGAAATTTCTTGAGAATTAATACCATCATTGTGCGGCTTTTGGCATATGCTTTGGATTATTGGTCCAAGGGACAGTTGAAAGCACTTTTTTCAGAACATGAGGGTTATTTTGGAGCTGTTGGAGCACTCCTGGAGCTGTTGAAGATTCCCTGATTGTTACCTGGGAGGGCATCCTGAAATTTCTACAATGGGATCTGTGGACTTTTGTTTTTTAAAAGACTTACTCAGTTTTATGATCGTGTACTATCTGAATCAAATTGAGAAATGACATGTATTTTTCTAAGTCATCAAGATAAATCCTTAAAAAAATTCAGTCTAAATTAGCAACTGGTAAGGAAAGAAGCATTAAAAAACAAGTGGACCATGTTCAGGCAGCATGAGGATTCCTGTGTTTAAGTTGCCCTTCCGAGTAGCGCTGTTACACCTGTGGTGTTTTTGGAAATCTCAGCATAACTCACTGCAGAAGCCTTGGAAGAGCTGTCCCACATTGAGTTGGCTCAGGTTGTGCATTCTATTTTGACTTGCTGTGTGCAGGACAAGCTGCTGTGTGTGATAATCTAATCACTGTTTTCTCAGTACGGCTTTAGAGATCACCTGTGCATTACTCTGGTTTGCATTTAGCCTTTGTGTGTACATATTGAAAAATGATTTATTTTAAGCATCTGCAAACTTAATTGGGTGGGTTAATTCTGTTCCTGAAACTGAAAAAGCAACTTTTAGAAGGGCAGCTCTTGTGTTACTTCTCTAAATCATGGGAAGGTCCATATGGAAGGAGAAAACTGCTGGCAGAATTTCTTAGGGTAAGGGGCATAATGACCTGACCAAAGTGGGTGAGCTAGTGGAAAAAGCAGAGACTGGCAGTGTGACACCAAAGAGCTCTGGAATTGACAGCTCTTCAAGGGGCCATGTAGAGAGTATCCTTTTAGGCTGAGTAGCAAAGGAGGAATTGAAGTGTCTGCTGATGAACTCTGGGAGCCTCTGGTGCTCATGGGTTTTAGGCTACTTGAGTGTCTTGCTAAGGGCTGGACCTTTTCTTTCTGCTGTGCAGAATAAGTTAAGAAGCCTTCCTCTTGGAAACAGTGCAGCTTTTATATCTAATGTACCAAGTGATGTGGGAATCACAGTTGAAGGCAAGGAAAGGCCTGGTATAAAGCAGCCTTGTAACCAGAAGGAAGATCTCAAGACCTTCCCTGTTCTGTGATCTCTACACATAGCTCAGTTTCTTTCTGGGGTGGAGGGAGGGGTGAATAGATTGGGTGTGGGCTGTGTGATGGCAGCAGAGGGCCAGCTGACGCAGGGCGTCCTATAGCCTTTTCCCCAAGGAACACGTGCCTTTATGCATGTGCCTTGACACATCTAGAGTGTGGGTCCAGCTGGGCTGGGGCCTCCTGCAGCAGAGTGAGAGGGATGCTGCTGGGATGGCAGTCCACCCTTATTGCAGCCACTCATCTCTAGGCCTTCCACTCTCAGTTGTCTGCTTGTTGGCTGCACTTTCTCCTTGCTACCAAAAACACCACCACCATCTTCCCACTTGTACTGGGACTGGAGGTAGGGATTTCTCAGCTCCTGTGCCCTTGGCTTTCATGCTCCGCTGGGCAGATTAATCCTGTGAACTTCCATCTCATGGAGCACATGAGGTTATGACAGTGCTCCACATGGGCAGTCTCCTCAGCCCTGGCTATTCCTACAGTCTAGCCTAGAAGGAATTTGAAGCCCAGAAGAGCAAATATACCCAAGGTCACACAGCTGCAAATGGGCAGAACTGGAATCAAGCCCAGATCTCTCTGGACCCAGAGCATGAGCTGTGAATGTCTCGCTGGCCTTCCTTCATCCCACTGCTCCTCTCTTGAGAAGCTGTTTTTCCTCACTTTCTACCTTGTGTTTAGCCCACCCTGTCATTCCATGAGAGTGTTCTTGATAGGCCACCAGTGAACCTCAAGTTACAAATCTAATGGGTATTTCAGGATCTTACCTGTGTCAGCTCTTAGCAGGCTCCTCCTGCTTCTCTGCCTTGTGTGATATTTCCATCTTTGCCAGCTTATTCTCTGATGACAGATGGTGTCAGTCTTCTGACACTATCCTGGATCTCCTCAATCCATCTCCACAATCCTGGATCTCCTCAAGGCAGAACCCCACCCAGACATGGCCCTTGAACTCAAGCCCTAGACGCTGTTTCTTCTCCACCTGTGGACTTCCAAGCTATCCCTGCAGATGTGCACATCCTCATCCAAGCTTCCTGCCATCTCACCACCTCCAGCCCATAAGGTGCACTCAGGGTGGTCACCATGGCCAACACCCTGTCTGCTCTCAGCAGTTGTCCTAGTCTTCTTTCCACCTGGTGGCCTGTCTCACCTTATCCTACCCCCAGTAGAAGCAGTATGTGGGCTGTGACTATGGTGCAGAGAAAAATATATGGCCTGAACTGATAGGAGGAGGGTGGCTGGTAAGGGGTAGGAGGTGGCTGGGTGTAGGGAGATGAGGGCAGTAAGGGCACCTATGCTTGATTTTGGACTATCAAATAGGCAGCTGAGTTTTTAAGTCAGAGATACAGAGCTGGATAATGTGCATGCAGATGGGGAAAGCAAGGGGATTTTGTGAATTCCAACAGCATGAGAAAAATAATAGTAATGAAATGGGCAGTGAAGGAATAAGAGACAAAACAAGCTATTCATAGGGGCCTGTGGCTCAGACTGAGTGTAGGTCTTCAGGCACCTGGTGGAGAATGGATGAGGCTGTCCAGATTCAACTACAAGGTCATAGATGGCCTCACAACAAGTTTTCCTGAAGTCATGGGACTGAAGTTAAGCTACAGATGTCCTAGTGAGGAGCGAGGAGTAGCACTGGCTTAGAGGACTTTGGACCAAGAATTTTTCTCTTCAAGATAAATACTTTCAGGTCTGGGATATATAGCAAGAGGGTTGGTTTGGGGGTGAGTCCTTGGGGTCATGTGGGCTGAATGGGGAAAAAGCCCAGTCCTGCTACTTCAGGCCACCGTGAGTTCACAGTTGGGAGACTGTCAACATGTGCCTGTATAATTGAAGCCAGGGTGGTTGGTAAGGCCTGGGCTTCCACTGTAATCTCCATTTGAAGCCTAGCATTCTCATACTATGGCCTGTTACAGAAGTGGCCAGAGGCATCAGCACCTATCTCCTCTGCTTGAGCAGAACCTTTCCCTTTGTATTTCCAAGTCTTGCTACCAAGGCTACTACTCTGAGTTGAAATGCACACACTCGAACATTAAGTATTTTCAAAACCTGCTTTTTATTTACATGTGTTTCAGTCAATTACATGCATGCTTTGTTTTTAAACAAGTGATTAGCAAAAAAAAAATACATTAAAATTTTAAAATAGCAATTAAATATACAAAAATATACCTTACAAAAAAAGCATATCCAGAATGGGCTACTTCACTAACTCCAAGAACACTGCCTACTCAGAAGGAACCTCATCTTTCTAGGTTACTTAAGAGCTGCATGGTCAGTCCCCTGCCTCCACCAATGTCTTCCTGCACCTCTCAACATGGAAGACACACACAGCCTTCTAAACACAGGTCAGACCATGTCACTTCTCTGCTCAAAACCTTGCAGTGGTTTCCCATTGAACCTAGAGTTAAAAAAAAAATCCCTAAATTGATCCATGTGGCCCTCCACCATCTCACACTCCTGCTTTGAGGCTTTTGCTGTTGCCCCTGTCTGGAACTTTCTTCCAAAGATATTCACATGGAATACAGAAAGTGAATAGATAGTATCTTTCATGGTTTTGTTTTGTGTTCCTAGGAATAGAACCCAGGGCCTCCTGCATGCTAGGCAAGTACTTTACCACTGAGCTATACCCCTAGCCCTTATTTATTTTTATTTTGAGACACAGTCTCCCTACATTGCCCAGTCTGGTCCCAAACATGCAATCCTCCTGCCTCAACCTCCTGAATAGATGGGATTACAGGTATGAACCACTATTCTCAGAAGACAGTGACTTTTAAATTGAGAAATAAAGAAATATCAGCAAAAGCATATAATTGAATGTCTGGAGGTCATTACCAGAATACTAAAAAGAAAAAAATAATTATTTTTGGTAGTACTGGCGATTAAAAAGTCGCTGCTGTTTCTACATATGTACAGTCATGTGCTGAATAACACAGCAGTCCACAAACAGAATGGTTGTCCTATAACATGATATCTAGTGGTTATTGACATGGTAATTGTTCCAGTTTGTATAAAGTACATACTGTGGTGTTCATACAATGACAAATTGCCTAAAGATACATTTTTTCAGGACATAGCCCAACCCTAGGCAATGCATGACCGTATGTATGTTTGTGATGAGCTGAGAAATGAATTCTTGAAGGATATGCACCAGATTACTTGCAGATGTAACTTTTCAGGGATCAGTTGAAAGGAATACAGGGATAAAAATCAGTATTAAAGGTTTTAGTCTTTTTAACCTGCCAAAATGGGAGAATATTTTCCTGTGGCAAGTGGGACTAGGAAAAAGACAAAACACTTGTTTTTCTATAAAAACTCTCCAATAGTATTTTATTTTTACTTTGATGGAAATTAAAGAAAATCAATTTTAAAAAAGAAAAAGAATAAACAGTTCTTATTTCAGTCTAGCACACACAAAAATGTACACTAGAACCCCAAAGTACCATCACAACTGAGATGATGCTAGATTTGGAAATTTTCAAAGTATTACCAGCTGCTCACTAATAAAATAAGATAACATGAAACATTTGGTTTTAAGCATTTTAACTTCTTGATATCAACCCACAAGGATTTCAAAATGTTCCTCTATTAACAACATAGTCACTATATGAACATCAGGGCCTCTTCTCTTATCCACCTGTCAGCTGCTAGGGAACTGGTCCAGTATTTTAGCATTTGATCTTATTTTTCTCCCTCTGGATCACGTGGTTGGCTTGGCCTCTTTATGAGATTGCCAAATGCAAGTGTAACATGCCAAGCCAAACATCTGTCACTAGGCAGCAGGACCTTTATTGGTCTTACCTAAAAGAGTGTTTTCTACACTAAGAACACTGTAGTCATTAAGCCAAGATGAGGACCCATCCCTGGTGAATGGTGTGGCTGGACTTCAAGGTCTCAGGGAGCAGCCAGTTTCTCCCCATGCTCACAGAGCCCTGGAGGGCCCAGCCTCTCCTTGTGAAGCAATGTCCAGAAAGAGAACAGGGAGGAAATTCTGATGAGGAAGCGATAGGCAGGTCTACAAAGAGTTCTTTGAGTCACTTCTATAGTTTCTATAAAACTCAAGGGCTAAGACTAAAAGTGGCCTCTGTTGCTTATTCATGGGTCAGCCTTGGCATCTGATGCAAATGCTCTTCCAAACCCTAGCCAGCTGGGGGGGATAATAAACACAATTTTGTCCAGACTGCAAGCAAAAGAGAAATTCTGATTCTCTACCCCTGAATTTATCCCAGGCAGGAAGGGAAAAAAATAACAAAACATTCCTGTATCTCCTCAGCAGATCTTTAGCATGGGAATGAGTATGTTGCCCTGGTTATGAATATCAATTGACTACAATATAGGTAAGTGCCAAACCAAACTGGCCTGTGGTGCCACATGCCTGTTATCCCAGTGACTAGAGAGGCTGAGGCAGGAGGATAGCAAGTTGGAGATCAACCTCAGCAACTCAGTGGGACCCTGTCTCAAAGAGAAAATGAAACGTGCCGAAGAGGATACAGCTCAGTGGTAGAGATTTACTTAGCATGTTGGAGGCTCTGTGTTCAATTCTAGCACTAGGAAAGGGGGAGATAAGGGGTGGGGTGGGAGGGTGACAAGCCATTTGAGGTCTTTAAGACAACAGGGCCCAAAAACCTTATCTGTGCATTTATGTGTGAACTTTTGAGAACAAAGGCCTGAAGACTATATTACAGTCCACACAGGTAAATTTATTATGTATTTTATTAAGTTTATAAGACATCTAACAATTACATTTTGGAAGTGGGTGTTTGGAGAGTAACATGTTGTTAGAGTGCATGATTAGCATGTACAAGGCCCTAGGATTAGTCCCCAGCATCAAAAGATACAATATAAGTAAAATAAAAATTGGGAGATGTTAGCAAATATGACATTCATTTTAGAATTATTAATATCATTCCTTTTTTTTTCTGACAATGATACTACTCAAGGATTGATTGTCCCTTAAGGTCATTCTTGCTTCTTGAAAGAAAAACCCTATTATCACATAATTACCTACCGCTCCCCCAATTCTCCAAAATAGTGGGGCAATGGGTTAGAAAGGGAACTTCCTTTTAGAGTACTTTTTAAAAAATCCCCCCCTCCAAGTACTGGGGATTAAAACCAGGGGCACTCTACCACTGAAGTACATCCTCAGTTCTTTTTATTTATTTATTTATTTATTTATTTTGAGACAGGATCTCACTAAGATGCTGAGGCTGGCCTTGAACTTTCCATCTTCCAGCCTCAGCTTCCCCCACTGCTAGGATTATAGGCCTGAGCCACCTCATTCAGCTCTCCCACTGCTTCTTGATTTCTCAGTTTTTAGGCCTCTTAAGCATGATCCCAGGTATGCATTAAGACCAAGGGTTTTGTAGTTTTCATTATATAAATCTTTCACCTCTTTTGTTAGGTTGATTCCCAAGTATTTTATTTTTTTTGAGGATATTGGGAATGGAGTGTTTTTCCTCATTTCCATTTCAGAAGTTTTGTCGCTGATATACAGAAATGCCTTTGATTTATGCGTGTTGATTTTATATCCTGCCACTTTGCTGAATTCATTTATTAGTTCTAGTAGTTTTTTTGTAGACCCTTTTGGGTCTTCTAGGTATAGAATCATGTCATCTGCAAATAGTGATAATTTAAGTTCTTCCTTTCCTATTTT
>NW_026006769.1:150324-157532 GCF_001458135.2 Marmota marmota marmota
ATGAATTACAGTGGATGGGGTAGAGAGAGAAGATGGGAGGGGAGGGAGGGGGGATGGTAGAGGATAGGAAAGGTAGCAGAATACAACAGTTACTAATAGGGCATTATGTAAAAATGTGGATGTGTAACTGATGTGATTCTGCAATCTGTAATTTGGGGTAAAATTGGGAGTTCATAACCAACTTGAATCTAATGTATGAAATATGATATGTCAAGAGCTTTATAATGTTTTGAACAACCAATAAAAAAAATTCAAAAAAAAAAAAAAAAGACCAAGGGTTTTTATGTTTACCTCATAACAAAGGACTTTCCTGAAATTGCTCCCTTCCCCAACCCTGTTATTCTCATCTGAACATATTATTTTAATTATTTAATTAAATTATTTAATTATTAAATTATTTAATTTAATTAAATTATTTAATTATTAAATTATTTAATTATTTAATTCTATCACAGGTTATAATCCTAAATTGTAACTATTTGCCAAAGCATTTCCACTTTCCTCATACAACTGAACTTCATTTCCTGATCTCACTTGCAGTTAGCTGCAGCCAGATGACTGTTCTAGCCAAGGGAATATAGGCAGCAAAAAGTAGCTTCAGGGTCGAACCTGCAGAGTTCTGCCACATGTAATCCTCCATTTTCTTTTTCCATTCACCAATTTCATAGATAAGATTTAAAGACCCAGAGGAGTATAGAACTGCAAAGGAGAAGTAGATTAGTGCTTATGGAGAGAGTCCAGGATCCTCAAGACATCAGCAACAGCCTGGTTGGATGATTCCCTAACCAAAAGCAAGTTTTTACTGGATTAGTCTTTTGAGTTCTCTCTCTCTCAACTGGACTTTGAACTCAGGGGCACTTTACTGCTAAGCCACATCCCAAACCCTTTTTATTGTGAGACAGGATCTCACTAAGTTGCTGAAGATCTTGCTAGATTGCTGACACTGGCCTTTAACTTTCATGCCTCCTGCCTCACCCTCCAATGTCCCTGGAATTAAAGGTAAGCACCATGGCACCCACAGGAGTTTTCTTCTTATAGAAGATTCTAGTTAATAAATTGAAGAAAGAATGATGGAATTAGATTACCACCATTTTAAACACTAATGAATTAATGAATCTAGACAATGATCATCAATGACTGTTATTGTTGATGGAAAGAGGGATCTTTGAGATTATTCACAGAATACTAAGAACACTTCATTGAGTCCTAGGGCTCTCTTTTCTATTTACATTCACTTCCAGATCATAATCAATACCAGGTTTTTAATACATCTATACATTTATAACTTCCAAAATTATATCTCCTTCTCTAACAATCCAGCAAAGTTCTAGATTTCTATTTTGTTCACCTTCTCAAAGTCTCTACTTGGCTGCTTACAAGGAATCTAAAGCATAACATGTCTTCCCCATCTGAGTAGATGAGTCTAGGCCACTATTGTCTATCACCCAGTGACAATCTTCTAAGAGGTCCCCTCTAGGAAGTTCTTCACACAACATCCAGAGCCAGTTACCTTTTCAAAAACACAAATCAGCGCTGTAGCAGGGCTTGCTGAGATCCTGGTGGAGAATCTCTCAGAGCTTCCGCCAGCGGCCCTAGGAGGCCATGGGGCCAGACTGGGAGGTGGCCTATGCTGCCGCTGAAGAGCAGGGCTCAGTGGGCACCCTGGCTCAGCGCCCTGGCAGCGTGTCCCACGGGGTCCTGCTCAATGTCAGTGTCACTTACTTCCCCACCCCCCAGCAGACACTGTTCAGGGACCGAAGTCCTTCCTGTACCACTTGTGGCAGGCCTACACCAACCTGGACTCAGACAAGGTGAGGGCCATGCAGGCCTGCCAGGGGCCCTGGCCCCGCGCCTGGGCCACAGGACAGCACTGCACCCTGGCGCCCACTGCTGCCTCAGGGACCCCCGTCGCTGTGCCAGGGGCGCCCTTTACCCTCGCCTCCCGCCTCCAGTGGTGGAGGAGGAGGTCCCCAGACCCCTGACTTGGCTGCAGACCTACTTTTCCTCCCTGGACTCTGGCCCTGGGGTGAAAGGGGTGCCTATTTAATTGACAGGATCCCAGGGACCTTTGAGCTGTGTTGAACTCCTTGAGACATGGGAAACTGGTCCTTAACAAAGACCTCGCTGAGGAAGGAGTGTGGGAAGAAGCAGAATTTTACAACATCACCTCACTCATAAAACTTGTAAAGGACAAAATTAGAAAACGAGACAGCAAAACATCACAGGTGCCTGTGAAGCATGTATACCCTGTGTTCAGTGTCAGGAGGAGGGGCTCACACAGATGGTGTCCACCATGCCTGATGGCTGGAAATTTGAGCAGCTGGTCAGCATGGGCTCCTCTTACAACTATGGGAATGAAGACCAGGTCGAGCTCCTCCATGTGGTTTCCAAGGAGCTGCACAACACCCCAGACGGCACAACCAGTGAGCCCAGCGAGGAGGCCAAGATTTTGCAAGAACGGGGCTCAAGGATGTGAGATGCTGCACTGACAGCCGAAGAAATGATATACTTTTGCCCAAGATTCAGTGCACCGCAGTGTCCAGGAAGTATGTCTGTGAGAAGAAAACTGCTTTTGATCATTTCTCTAGAGATCTGGGTGTGCATCCTTTTTTGCCTCAGAGGTGGCTGGTGAGAGACAGCCCAGCTGTCTAAGGCCAGGCATCCCCATAGACAGGAGGCACGGGGACCAGGGGGGCTCTCTGGGAGCCTGCTCTGTTCTTTCCCAGTGCTGCATGGGACTGAGGCAGGGTGCTCCCAACTAGCCTGCACAGTCCTGAAGACCATCTGAAGGGCAGGGCCCTTGGTGCTAGATTCACAGTCTGTGATAGCAGCTCAGGCCTCACCAGGAGGAAGGGGCAGCAGCCATGTGGATTGTCCAGCACACCGTGGCTCAGGTCCAGATGCCTGGTGATCACTGCTTGAGCACCTGAACATCATCCTCGGGTCAGGGAGGATGCTCTGCCTTCAGTGTGATCAGTTGACAGTTTCTCAACCTCAATGAAGACCCCTGACAATGGTGGACTCCGCATCATCACTACTTTCTGGGCACCTACTTTGAGGACCGGCCTCCTTCAGAGCCAGGCTCTCATTTCAGCCTGCACAGCCAGGACAGTCAAGGTTTCTTGATTTGTATTTTCCAGGCAAGAGAACTTTGTATCCCTTTTTTAAAGTGTGGATATATTACCCAATGCTTATACTCTTTAGAAATGCCTAGAAGTGTTGCTATGCTTTAGATGGATCTGTCAAATAGTTAAAAGGGAAGTAGAAGTTTTGCCTCATGGGTTCCACCTGAGGGCTCATCGGGGAGCTGGTGCCCACCAGTGCCTTTGTCACACCTGGGATGGAGGCTAGATGGAGGCCTGTCCCCTAGCTTCTGGAGCTGACACTCCGAGTCACGTTGAAGTGTCGGGATGTTTATAGTGCATCATGTGTCTCTTCCACTCTGGCTCTGTTTTCTCTGTGAAACTATGTAGTTTTTCTTTGTAATACTCCTGGAGCATTTGAGACTTGACACAACTTACATGACCCAGCCAGTGTGCCATCCATGCTGCTGGGGTTGCTGTAGAGGCTGCCCCCTGCAGGCTCTAAGATTCTTGAGTGGGGGCTAGGGGCCTGGCCCCAGTGAGCAAGCTCTGCCTCTTGAACTCTGCTTCCCAGTGGAGCTGTGCAGACTGACCACTGGAGTTGCCTGTTTGAGGTCAGAGGCTCTGACTCTGTCCAATGTCAATGCTTCCAGAAACTTCTTGCCTAGGTCCTCTTTTTTTTCTTCTTTGCCAATAACCTGATTAACCAAGTTTTCCAGCATCTAGGATTTACCTCCTCCTTTTGTAAGGCCTCTTGTATGTTGTTAAATGTTCATCTTAAACAATCTATAAAAACCTTTCTATAGGGCAGATTTAGTCACTGGCTGACCCAGTCCTCCCCAGCAGAGCTCCAAGGGAAGGTGTCCCTGTGTTGGCCCTGGGGAGCTGCTGGGTGCTTAGCATTTTTTATTTTGACATTGACATAATAGGTAGGCTTGTGGGTTGTTTTGTTTTTGTTTTTTAACTTAAAGATATTAAGACTTAATTCACTAAAATTTATTCTAAGGTGATATTTATACTTTTGTACTTTTTTGGTATCCATATTTTATCAGCTTACCATTTAATGCCTAAGTTTCTCCTGAAAATGGCAAATAAAATTGTGTATTTATGAATGAAAAAAAAAACACAAATCAGATAATGCCACACACTTGTGCAGAATCCTCATACATTCTCCTTTCACACTCAGTAAAATTCAAACTTTTTTTCATGGCCTCCTCCTTCCTGGATACCTCTCTGACTTAACTTTCTACCACTCTCCTGATTCTTTATTCTTCTCTACTTTTGTGATTGTTCCTTGAAGGCAACAGCTCCTTCCTGCCTCTGGGCCTTTGCATCTGCTCTTCTTCTGCCTGGTATACTCTTCTACCACATGTGCTCATGGCTTTGTCACTCACGTCATTCAGACATCCTAGAGAAGCCTTTCTGGACAATCTATCAAAAAATAGCAACTTTGCCAGGCACAGTGGTGCACATTTGTAATCCTCGCAGTTTTTGAGGCTGAGGCCCGAGAATCTAAAGTTCAAAGTCACCCTTGCAACTTAGCAAGACTTGACTCATAATAAAAAATAAAAGACAAAAGGGGCTGGGGATGTAGCTAAGTGGTTAAGCAACCCTGGGTTCAATCCCTGATAATCCCCCCAAAATAGCTTCTTGCCTCTTCCCATGGCCACCACCCACTTTGACCATCTCCTTCCCCTGTTTTACTCTTTTCCATTGCCCTATTACTACTTGATATTACATATTCACTTGCTTGTTATGTGTCCATTTAAAGCCTGTGGAAGTTCATGAGCACAGGAATTTTGTGTGCCTTGTCCACTGCTGTTTCTTCAGTGCATAGAAGAAGTGCTCTCAATGCATAGGAATGCAATATATATATATATATATATATATATATTTGAACAAACAAATGAATTAATGGATTCTAAACAAATGTTCCTGTTTCACTCAATTAGAGTTGTGAATCTAATTTAGCAAACCCTATATATTGCTTACTGATTGGGTAATCTTAGGAGAGTTGTTTAATCTCCCTGGGCCTCAATTCCTTCATCTGTGAAATCTAAGAAAATGTCACCTATTTCATTAAATATGAGGTTTGAATAAATGAATACATGAAGTGCTTATTCTGGAATAATACCTAATAATAATAAGTATTCTATTAGTGCTTGCTGATATTGTTGGGTTTTGTTTATTTATTTATTTATTTTTTTGGTGGTGCTTGGATTGAACCCAGGGCCTTGTGCATGTGAGGCACGCACCCTACCAACTGAGCTATATCCAGCCTCCTGATATTGTTATTGTTACAGAAATCCAGACTTTCAAAGTTTAAATTAAGGAGGTAGAAGAAAGTGCCATTTTTCAAATTATAAAGGACATTTGAAAAATCATAACAGGGCTGGGGATGTGGCTCAAGCGGTAGCGCGCTCGCCTGGCATGCGTGCGGCCCGGGTTCGATCCTCAGCACCACATACAAAGATGTTGTGTCCACTGAGAACTAAAAAAAATAAATATTAAAATTCTCTCTCTCTCTCTCTCTCTTTAAAAAAAAAAAAAAGAAAAATCATAACAAATGAATGTGTATTAGGATTTACAAAGCAGAGGTTAAAAATGGTAGAGAAACTTGAAATGAAAGTCTTAGAAACTTCTGCCAGTTAAAAATCAATCAGCAGCTGGTTGTGGTGGCACATGCCTGTAATCACAGCGGTTTAGGAGGCTGAGGCAGAAGCACCTCAAGTTCAAAGCCAGCCTCAGGAAAAGCAAAGTGCTGAGCAACTCAGTGAGACCCTGTCCCTAAATAAAATACAAAATAGAGCTGGGGATGTGGCTCAGTGGTCAACTGTCCCTGAGATCAATCCCCAGTACTAAAAATAAATAAAATAAAAATCAGCAATAAAGACAAAGGAAGTCTGAAATTATGATGGAGCCATTCAAATTTGATTAACAACCAAAAAAATTAGTTTATATACAACTTTGCAGGATAACAATTGCAGTATATATCAAAGCACATATGTATCTTTAAAACTAAATGCCACAATATAAGCAAAGAAGATGGAATCCTTTCCCACTATCTTTGCGTCTTCTACACCACATAAGCACCATGTCCCTCTTTACTAACAGCTTTGATCTGGAGGAAGCAACATAATTTTTGCTCCAGCCCAGACTTATCACATTAGTGCAAAGCCAATAAACTTGACCCACAAAAAGGGTTCTACAAATGAAGGTGATTGATTAGCTAAGTGTTAACTATCAATTCTGCACTAAAAATAAGCCAAAAATTGAAGCAAAAATATGGTTTTTTTTTAATAAAATTTGATTTTAAGCCAGTTGCTTATGCATTTATCTCAGTTTCGTTTTCTACATGTCATTAGGGAAAAAATGTTTTTTTCTATCTTTTTTGTTGTTGTTATCTGCATTGTTCTGGTGTTTTTACTTTATATTAAAACCATCAGGATTCTGCTGTACTCTCCTTTGGCCAAACTGACTTGCCAAGCATGTAGCATTCTTCTGTTCCCACAAAGCAACCTCCCACCTTTTCTTAGAATTTCAAAGCATGCCAATGAATGGAAATTGTGCTTGGTGTCTCAACATACCTTGAGCCTCAGCCCTCCTGTCCCTCCAACAGCCAGACAAAGAAGAGTTTCTCATAAAGACAGATCTTAGATTCAAGGGAGAATTAAAAATCAGTGAAGTTAACTATAGCACTATAAATACCATTCTAGTTGAGCCTACCGCATATTCCTACTGTGATTTCAGATTGAAAATGCAAAGCCATAGATATGGAATAAAGTATTGCTTAGGACATTTTGTGTTATAAAATGACTCAAAAACAATGATTCACTTGTAATAACAGATCTTCCCTCCCTATGTAGTACCTTGTGAAGCAATTGGTTAAGCAATTATTATTATTATTATTATTATTATTATTATTATTATTATTTCTAAATCTTAACCAATTTGGAAATCTGAATAGTCTTTCTCAGAGAGATTGCCAACTGAGAAATTGTATTTCATTTCATGACAGCAATTGTCTATGGGCTATTTATTTAAAATTTGTTAAGCATATCAGATTTAATCTAGAAAGTCCTTCATTTTAAGTGTTCAAAGAGCATGTGAGCTAAAAGCTTAAAT